>NC_064260.1:35625256-35925256 GCF_003254725.2 Canis lupus dingo | reverse complement strand
AAAAAAAGGAAAGAGCGTATTTGGAAAAGCCAGCTATCAACAGTCTCAAGTGCCACTATGAGAGAAGCTATGGGATATCTTATGTTTAAATTTCCATAGTTTCTCCTTAATATGTGTTTGTTTCTGAGTTCTAAAACTAGGTAATAGGGGATCCCTGGGTGGCTCGGTGGTTTGGCGCCTGCCTTTGGCCCAGGGCGCGATTCTGGGGTCCCGGGATCAAGTCCTGCGTCGGGGTCCCAGATCGAGTCCCGCGTCGGGCTCCCGGCGTGGAGCCTGCTTCTCCCTCCTCATGTGTCTCTGCCTCTCTCAATCTCTGTGTCTATCATGAATAAATAAATAAATCTTAAAAAATTTTTTTTTAAAAAGGTAATAAACAGGATCCAGTATACATTCCATTTCTTCATGAAGCATTCCCCAACCTTGCCTGCCTACACCAAATATCCTTAACTGTTTAGAGCACTTAACCATATAAAGTCTGCCCTGCCCTGGGGCCCTGGATTATAACCTCTTACTAACCTGTTTGGCTTTTGTTTAAGTCTACTATTTTATGACCACATAAGCTAATAGAGAGTAATCACATCATGATCTTAATTCTATACAACACCTAAGCCAAAACTGGAACTCAGATATTTGGTGATAATATTAATGTAAGTAAAAATTCTTGTAAAGCACAATCACTTTTGTATGACCTAAGTTTCTTCCAAATTAGCAAAATAAAGTGACAAAGTGTAATCTCTGGTACAATAAAATTAACAGGTATAGAAAGAATCTGCTAAGAGAAACCCAGAACATTTTACCAGAAGTTTTTGGAAGAGTATGACCCAGGGGATCCTGACCTTGTTCTTGATCACAAGCAGTGGAACATAGGAAGTCAATAGTAGTGCAAACCAGTATATATGCGGTTTACTTAATTAAAGGACAAAACAAAATTCCACTGACTCTTAAAACCACCTGTGAAGTACTATTATTGATAGAAGTAGGTTCAAATATGGGACATGCTAGCTCCCATTTATCTGAAGCCTATACATTCTAATAGCCATGCAGCCATTTATATATCCTCTACATTTCATATACTTCAATGCTTGATATAAAATACACAAATCAAGGAAACCACCTCATCACTGCCTTAACCTGTCAGTTACTCAGTTTCCAGTAAAAAATTCATAATGAAATTATTACACTGAATTTTGGTAATACAGTTTAAAAAACAATTTTTAGAGGTATACTTTATATACAATAAGTGAATACATATTTCAGGTTTGACACCAGTTTTGGAAAATGTGTACACCTATGTAAACTTCTAATCCCAATCAAGATGTAGGACATTTTTATCATGCTAGAAAGTTCCCCCCTCTGCCAGTCAACCTCCTATACCTGGTACCAGGCAACTAGTGAGATCTGTTACTAGAAACGAGTTTTTACCTGTTTCTAAATTGCATATAAACAAGACTGTACTGTACAGATTTTTGTGTCTGGCTTTTGTTCATTTTTTTAATGATTAATCCAGTTGCATGTATCAGTCATTCATTCCTTTTTCTTTCTAAGTAGTATGCTATCATAAATCACAATGATTGCCCATCAATCTGTTGATGGATATTTTTCTTTGCAGTTGGCTGTTAATTACTTCAGGCGTACTATAAGGCATGATATTCTGGGATCTCCGTTGAATGTGTTGGATATTCAGTGAGCTCCGTCCACTTTGGCTTCCCTCAACCCTGTGTGAGCTCTGGGAATTGCTGAACTCCCCACTCATTCTTTGCTCAGTCTCTAGGTTTCACTATTAAGCAGGCAAAATTTAGTACTCAGCTCAAAAGCCAAACGAGCACGTGAGGAGATGGGTGATCATTTGGTAGCTGTTTTCCCAGGTAGTTTGATCCATTACGTTCCAACCACTTATACTTCCCTCTATCTCAATCTCTGTCTCTCCAACTCAGCAAAACCACTGTGCTTGAATTTTACCTCAGTACCTTCTGAAAGACCTGACTTACAACAGAAATTGGCGCAAGTATAGGGCTTGCCTTGTCTCCCCTTTTAGGGCTCCATCCCATACTTCTGCTGCGCAATCTCTTGACAACAGTTGTTTCACATTTTTGTCCAATTTTCTAGTTCTTTATGGCAGGATGGCAAGTTCAGCCTCAGGTACGTCATCATTACCAGAAACAAATTATCTAATTTTTAAGTCTTTATTATTTTTCTTAGCATACCTCATAACAATATGAAGAGAATCCTTTTGGTAAGAACTGAAAGTTTTGATGTAAGTTAAGGGTGCCTTTGGCATCTCCACCTTGTGTCCCTTTCACTTGCATCCCATGCATGGTTTTGTTCTACCCTTTCCCTATCAAAATCTCTAGAAAAGATCTAACAAACTCAGCACACAATTATGTATAAATAAGGAAGGTTCACTATGGTATTGCTTGTATCTCAAAATTGGCAAAAGCATAAATATTCCTCAGTAGGTAGGGATTAGATAAAATATGGTTTATATAATAGTAAACAGCTGGTTAAAAAAACCTAGTAGATTTACATGAATACCACCAATGAAAAAAGTAAGTTGCAGGGCAATATGTATAAATATTTAAAAGAAATCCACAAAACCTATATATTTCAAAATTTATATTTTTATGGCCAAGTATACACTACTAAGATAAATTAAAAATATATAAATCTTCAACTTACCATGGAGTTATGTCCCAGTAAACCCATCATTAGTTGAAATTATAGTTGACTCTTGAACACAGAGGTTGGGGTGCTAACCCCTTTAGTCGAAAATTCACATATACATTCTGTCTCCCCAAAAACTTAACTATTAATAATCTGTAGACAGGAAGCCTCACTATGGACATAGTTGATTAACACAAATTTTATGTGTTATATGTATTATATACTGTATTCTTAAAATAAGCTAGAGAAAAAATGTTCAGAAAAATCTAAGGACAAAAAAATAGAATTACTGTACTATAATATAAAAAATCCACATATACATGGACCCATGCATGCAGTTCAAATCCCTGTTGTTCAAGGGCCAACTGTATTGTAAGTCAAAAATGCATTTAATATACCTAACCTACCAGACATCATAGTTTATTTAGCCTAGCCCACAATAAATGTGCTTATAACACTAATGCTAGCCTGCACTTGAGCAAAATCACCTAACACAAGCCTATTTTATAATAAAATGCAGAATATCTTAAGTAATTTATTGAACACTGAAAGAAAATGAAAAACAGAATGGCTGTATGGGTTCAGGATGGTTGGTTGTAAATGGGTCACTTTACCCTCCTGATTGCACGGGTAACTGGAAGCTGTAGCTCACTTGCTACCCAGCAACACGAGAGTATATTGCATATCAGGCCAGGAAAAGGTCAAAATTCAAAATCTAAAGTACAATTTCTACTGAGTATGTATCACTTTTGGCAGTACAATAAAGTAAAAAAAAAAAATCTTAAGTCAAAACATCATAAATTAGGGGCCTTCTGTGTATACACACACACACACGTATTTATGCTTATTCTTTCAAGTGATACTTGTACTTTTTAAGAACACTGTCCATCACGATACAGGTTAGGAAGAGCTTTGTTGAATTAGAAAATTTTTTTTTTGCCTTTGGTAGTGTAGAAACAAGACCTAAACTCCAGTCTACATAGGAGGTTCTACATCTTTGTATAGTACAAGTAAATGACTGCAATTAGCGGTATTGTCACCAGATCTCTGGATAACTAAAATATTTGTCTAGCTAAGAATTCCTTTCTTTAGATAAATGTAAAGTACAACACATTTTTGTTATGGGTCCAAAATTCAGAACCTGACCTTTCTGGTATAAGGCAAGAAATAGAACAGAAATTTTCTAACTCAAAATGTAGTTATTGTCTGGGATTAACCTTTTGGTTATCACTAAATTGGAAAGTCAAGCCAGAAAAGAGAAAGAAAACCCAGAGCAATATTATAATATTAATATATTAAACTGTAGTTTAAAATATAGAAAGAACTCCATTAAACTCATTTATAATAAATGTTAGCAAATTACCAAAAATGGAAACCCTAATACTGTGCCTTAGTTTATTACTTCTTATAACCAAAGCTTTAAATGGTTAGATTACTTTTCCTTTTCATACTTTTGTAAATCTGTCATGCCAACCTGAGTGAATTTGTGAAACTGAATAAGAATATATGAATATGTTTATAATGAATACCACATAGAAATTTTTACTTTGGCTCTAATCTGAATTTTCTCAGCGCCTCAGAACTAACTTTAAGGGCTAAATTTTAAGGCATTAAAAACCCTTAAATCATTCTTGTTTTTCCTCTTTACGTCAGAGGTTTACTCCCTGATGTATGATAAAAACTAATCTCAGGGCTGGACAAAAGAATCAAGCCTCTAGTTCTTAACTATACTTACTGAGGTCTAGTTAAGTGCCTCCTTTATAGTACAAGCAACAAATGTAATTGCCTCCTGGCCCGCGGGTGTCCATTTAACAAAAAGAGGCTTTGTGAACCAACCCACAGGTGTTACTTTTCTGGATTCAAGTGAAATCTGATGCAAGAGTCCACGATATCAGATAACACATTTAGTAAACTGCAATCAAACTCATTTATTTAAGCAAAAAATATCTAATTAAGAAAAACTTGCGACTGAAGAATAAGATATTTGTATGTCTGACCTTTCAAAAATTTCAAAAACCAGAAGATCCTAATAACAGGTTGATTTTTTTTTAAATTAACCTTTTGTTTGCCAGATATTTTATAATTTACAACCAACAAAGGTAGGGTGTGCGCCGGCCCTGCTACTACTCATGCCTCTTTAATGTTTCTAAAATGACTGTGAATGAAAAGGAAACAGTAGTTATGCAACAAAAATCATAAAGCCAAGAAGAGGGGCAAAGAATTTGGAATCCTTTTTTTGACATGATTATTTTTCCTTTTCCTGAATTATAAAGGAAAAGGAGAGGGACACACATTTTATGAAAGCAATCAAAGCCTTGTTTCTTTTTGGCAAAAGCAAATGGGGGTAATATATCAGTAACACTTTAATCTTAAGAGTATTTCATTTTCCACACATATTTTAAAGATTTTGTTTTGGGCCTCATGGAATGAAAAATGTGAAATATAAAAATGCATAATTTCCCTACCCTGGAAAAAAGTCCATATGATGAATGTAAATTTCATTTTACATGTCATTCTAACAATTAATGCCCATAAAGTTGTTTATGTTATTATCTTCCAGGTAATCTTGCAGGATCAAGTCAAATTACTATACCATTCTGTGGCTAATACATAGTCTGCTTTATCATGACTTACATAACCAAAATGCAGCCATGGTAAAATGCTGTGCACACAAACTACTGGAGAGAATAATTGGAAAATGAAATAATTTATTATATAGTTCTAAAAGATCTTCATAAAACTGGTATTAGTATGATTCATGCAAAAACAAAATTAGAAAACACCATTACAGTCAATAACCGTTGGGAGTTTACTCTTCTTATAACACCAATAGAAGCTAAAAACAAAGACATATATGTCAAAAAGGGATGCACTGAATCCTCCTAGAGGCAATCAAGTAGAAGAAGTTTTGATAACATAAGGCAGAGAAAACGCTACTAGTCTTTAAAAATATGGAAATGTCAAGTGTCAGTTATGAGTATCTTTGAAAGCAAAACTCAAGGAACAGTTTCACTAACATTCTATTTTCACTGACATTCTCCTTGTCACAACTTCTTGACCACATTTGTCGAGGATATCTGCAGTCCTGAAGGTGGTACTCTCAAATGCTAGATGCATGACAAAGGGATTAACATAGGATGAGGCATGGAACACTGATTATTTCAGTGGGTGCTATTTCTGTGTGGTCCTGATTCTTTTTCTTCCCATTTAAATTAGGACCTATTACTCTCATATCTGCATCATTCATGGGGACTATTATTGTCCTTGCCTACTTAAAAATGGTGCCACCTTGGGTTTATTAGCCAATTATCACCAAAGAAGAATTTCACGGAAGTTCCAATAGGCTGCAGCTCTGGCACTATAGTTTTGGTACTAGCCACGATGTGAATTCAGTATTATTAAAAAAGTACATTAATTGTAAACAGACTGCCATATTAATTATGTAGAAAAGACTACCATATTTATTCATTTAATAGGCATTGCAAGCATTATGTTTATTAAATATCAAATATTTAGGCTCTTCCTTATGAAGCATTCACTTCTTCACAACTCTCTACCAACTAGTTAGAAGGTATATGGAAGGGGAATGTGTTGGGACTGAAGCCAACAAATATGCCTTTCCATCACAGCCATCTAATATTAATGTACCCATCCTATAGTATTTTCTCCCTAGGATAATGGATTATTTTGCTCTGAGTTTCTTTTGTTCTATTTCTAATATAATTTGCCTGTTTTATTTTTGGATGGGTACTTAAAAGAAGCATCTTATATTTTAATTTCAAGACTATCTCTAACTTCATTTTAATATAGCCTAATGTACACTCTGGTTCTCAAATCCCGAAAGATGAGCTTAACTTAATGAAACATAAGGTATTTCAGAGAGTAGTAAATTGTAGTGGTAGGTATGTAAATAATGAGTTTTCTCATGCTCTCAGAAAAAGTCTAACCAGTGTAAAATCAGTTACATACCATATCTAATATTATGTTTCCATGAAAATTTTGATTCTTGAGACTTCAGATAATTCTTCTCAAAGTCAAAACTCATCCTTATATGGATTTATTCCTATAGATGAATGAATGTAGCTCTTTTCAATTTCCTACATCTCCTATACATAGTTGCTTCATAAAGAGATTGGCTAGAAAACTGATTTAACACTTGAAATGGTACTAGATAATAAAAGATCTGGGGTAGAAAGAGTCCATACTCTAATGAAGAAATAATTACAATAAAATATGTAGATCTGTTTTTATTTGATATTACTAATGCCTTAAAAAAACAAAACAGGATTATGTTGCAGGTTTTCAGCAGTTACTTCTTCTACCTGTGTTTTATTCATCAAAACCACAACTCTCATGCACCATACCCTGGAAGTTACTTAGAATGAAATCTAGCTTTGTGAATATAAATTTCCAAGTTAGGCAAGTGGATGACATATATTTTGTTTTTTTGCAATGATGTAAGAGAATACAAAGAGAATAGCTGAAGATTTTTTAAAAATATCATTGATCCAGATCTGAGGGCTGAGCACCAGAACGTTGTTTTAACTAAGAGACTGTGAAAACAAATTATGGACATCAAGGAGGCAATAGTACAGCATCCAAATGTCATTCTGGAAAAAGCACTTGTCTTTTTTCCCACCTCTTATAAAATTTAGTGTTTCTTAGGCTTATTAGATACGCTGTATCTTCTCTCCATTTCCCAAATTAACATCTCTCCCAGAATCTCATGTACCACTTACTCCTATTGCTAAAGCCTGAAACCTGGCTCAGTTTTAAGCTCTTCAATTCCATTTCTTCCAGCATTCAATTCTGTCTAGATAATCTTCTTCCAAACTTTGTACTTCTTTCCATTCTTAATGTTATCTTAATTATGTCCAATAGCCTCCAAACGTCCTCTCCTACTAGGAGTTTCTCCTAGTCCAAACCTTCCTCTATTAGTCTATACTAATATCAGAGTGATCTTTTATTTTTTTCTTTTAGAAGAATTTAATAACATTGGTTTTTTTTATAAGATATATATATGTATTTATTATTTTTAAAAGTTTTTATTTTAAGGGTGATTTTTTAAAAAACTAAGTCTGATAATGTTATTTCCCTGCTTGAGACAAAGAAGGAACTGAGTCCTGTTTACCTTTTCATTTTTATGTCTCTTCACTACCCACCCCTCCCCACTTTATGTTCCGGACATGAGAACTTCCTATTGGCAGCTGCCCAAAGCACAATGCTATACTCTCCCTTCTAGACCTTATGAATATGCTGTGTGCTTTGATCAACTCCTACTTAATCCTTTAGAATTTCAAGTCAGGTTTTACCTTCCCAGTCTGGAAAAACTTTATTGACCCCAGTCTGGATAAATAATGTTTTGTGTCTTATAGCACCGTGTATATAATTTATTGCATCATATTATAACATGATGGATTATATCATATGGCTCCTCCAACTTGGCTACAAGCTTCCAAAGCTGTACTGTCCATCATGGTATCTGCCAGTAATACATGTGGCCATTTAATTCTACATATTATATAAAATTCAAGTTCAGTTCCTCAGACACACCAGCCATATGTCCTGCGCTCAGCAGCCACAGATGCCTAGTGGTTATCATACTGGACAGCGCAGATACCGAATATCCCGTTTTTGCAGAAAGGTCTATGGTATAGCACTACAGGCAGAGACTTACCTATTCTCACATGCTTCTGGCCCTTAAGTGAGTGCTCAGTGTTTGTGGAATTAACAAATGCATGAATAAATAAAAGGAAAGTTGTGAAGTTAATGTCTGGTGAATTTTGCTCACCCCCCACGGCTTGCTGAGCGGCATTTAAGTCTTCTCTTCCACCCTCTGTTTCTGCCCTCTATGTTCATTGGCTCTAGCTGCTCCTGAGCACAGCGTCATTGAAGATGCTAAGTGCTGGGATCAGTTTGGGGTTGGGTACATTTGCACCCAGCGTCAGAAGTCCACAATCTATGTCAATTACACCTACTTTCACTTTTACATAGGAAGTCAGATCAAATTTCAAGTCTCTTCAGATGATAGAAAGTTTCTCTAATCCTTCCTGATTGAGAGATTCATACACACAATGTACAGGAAGTAGGTCAGAATCTTAAGTTTCATTTTAAAATTTTAAATTGCTCACCCTACAGTTTTAAGGAAAAAACTGTTGGTACTTCATGTGTAAGGATGCAGGCACTAACTATGTTTCCTACTCTTTTTTTTTTTTTAAATAGGGGGAGGTAGGGAGGAGCAGAGGGAGAGGGAGAGAGAATCTTAAGTAGGCTCTATGTCCAGTGTAGAGCCGGATGTGAGGCCCCATCTCCCAACCTTGTAATCATGGCCTACGCCAAAACCAAGAGTCAGATTTTTAACGACTGAGCCACCAGGTGCCCTGCCTGATTCCTACATTCTTAGAATAGTTATGAAAATTCTAATGCAAGAGGAAAGCACTCATAGGAGTAGGTCAGCAGTACAGTGGCTTGTAATGCCAACAGTTTCTTACTAATTTATAATCTTCAACTGTATGCATACCTACCTTTTTAAAAAAGATTTATTTATTTGAGAGAGAGCATGAGCAGGTGGTGTTGAGGGAGACGGGAGAGAGAATGCCAAGCACTACCCACTGAGCATGGAGCCCAACGTGCGGCTCGATCCCACAACCCTGATATCGTGACCTGAGCCAAAATCAAGAGCAGACACTTAACCAACCGAGCCACCCAGGCACCCCATGCATACCTACTTTTACATTTGTTATTCCTCTTTTCTCTTCTTATTTTAGGTAGATGACAGTTTAGTACAGTGAGAATGCTTTCATGTGCTAACATTAAATGAGGCATGGAAACCCACAGAATTTTAACTACTCAAAGCAGTAACACAATAACTTCATTTAGTTGCTTATTTCTTTTTTTTTTTAATTTTTTTTTTAATTTTTATTTATTTATGATAGTCACAGAGAGAGAGAGAGAGAGAGAGAAGCAGGCTCCATGCACTGGGAGCCTGATGTGGGATTCGATCCCGGGTCTCCAGGGCCCAGGCGATCACGCCCTGGGCCAAAGGCAGGCGCCAAACCGCTGCGCCACCCAGGGATCCCTAGTTGCTTATTTCAAAAGACATCTGAACATACTCTACATACATATTCCAGCAGACCACTGTATCAGATTAGGAAGCTACATGACACTTGGAATATATTCTCTTTACTGCCATGAGGAAGAGTCTGTTTCAGACACTTACACTGAGCAGCAGCATTATAATTTCGTCTTCTTAATCTCTCCTTTAGGCAACCTTAAAGTAAAGAGGTCTCCTATAACTTTCAGACAAATAAGCATAAGTATTTTCATTTTACTAAATTACATAATTGCCCTCCTCGACTCACAGCAGTGGCACTGATTTTCCAATTTTGAATGGTTAAAATATACTTAGGTGAACAAAAGTTTCAGGAATACTTCCTACTTTTTCAGCAGAAATGCTGATTTTTTGCATTTGTATATGAATACATATATTCAGACATATTAATAAGGTAAAACATATTCTACAAAATAAGATTCTATAAACTACATGTTATTGTTAAAATATGATTAAAGGAGCAGCTGGGTGGCTCAGTGGTTGAGCATCTGCTTTGGCTCAGGTTGTGATCCCAGCGTCCTGGGATCAAGTCCCGCATCAGGCTCCTTGCAGGGAGCTTGCTTCTCCCTCTGCCTATGTCTCTGTCTCTCTCTGTCTCTCATGGATAAATAAATAAAATCTTTAAAAAAAAAAAAGATTAAATTATTCTGAAAATGTTCAGAGAACACATCAGAAAATTCTTAAGTTGTGGAGGCCTCAAGGATGATTATTTAATGTTAAATATCAGAAGAAAAACACCTCAGAATCATAAACAATAAGTCAAATTTATCTTCAGAATTGTGTTAGCTATAGGATGAAAAAGTCACGTCATCTCCGCAGTGAACCTCACTTTAGCAAAAAAGTAAACATATTTCCTCCACATCAGCTGCAATCAAGGCATTAGCAGTATGCCATGATTGATTATCCTGGGACCCGTTGCTGAGAAATGGATGTGTAGCACAGGTTTTTATCACTACAGTCTGCAAAAAGCAAGTCCCTTGTTTAGATATCCTAGTTGTAATGAGTGACATTATTAGGTAGTTCTTCTATTTAAATGACATAGGATTTAGTGTATCAGCAGCTTATAATAAACAAGCCCTTTCAATCTGATGACTCTTTTCCCTACACATAAGTACTTTTTGTGTTTATAATTCAAGTGGTAATAGAAGACCATATGGTTGTGACTTTTAGCTAAAGTAAATGACATTTAAACAAACAGAAAAACAGCATTAGGATATTCAAGGATTTGAACTATAACCTAAATACACAGTACACATTAAGGGGCTATTAGTGTTACTATATGCACTGACCATTTTCTAATGCTGTCCAATTAGTGAGTTTTTCAGTTTGCTAATCAGTTTTTCAAAAATATTTTCTAACACACTGTCAAACACCTTTATCACTGGCAAATTGCCCCATTTACAACTTTTCCTTTTAAAAACACTGTACCACCAATATATCCTGAGAACATTTAGACAGTTCTTTCTGAAATGTAAAACTGCTTCTATTGCTTCCATCCCTGCCAATAACAATAATGATGTTATAATTAACCTATATATATAGTTTTTAAAAAAGAAAAATTTAAGAAAATGCAAATAGTACAAGAGAGCAGTTCAGAAGTTATTTCAAGAAAAAAAGATATGAATTTGTCTTGCACCACAGTGGTTGCAGCGATGGTGGCAAGATGTGGTCTAATTCTGATTGTATTTAAAAGATATGGTCACCATGATTTGCTAATGGATTAGATGCACAGTGCAAGAAGAAAAAAGGCAAGAAGGACTCCCAAGATTTATAACCTGAGCAAGCAGAAGGATGGAGTTGCTGTTGCTGCAGTGAGGATATGTGTGGGAGGAGCCAGTTTGAGAAAGATCAGGAGTTCGGTTTTGGACATGTTAAGTTGGAAGTACCTGTTATGTACTATGGTGGAGATAGTAGGCAGACTATTAGATATAGGATTCTGGAGTTCGGGAAACAGGTTGTGGCTGACATAAATTTGGGAGTTAGGTAGTATTTAAAACCATGAGACAGGATGAGGCCACCTAATGGGTCAATGTATATGAATGAGAGAAGTTTAAAATATGAACCCTTAGTTACTCTAATGTTGAGAGGAACCAACAAAGGAATCTTAGAAGAAACAAAAAAATAGGCAGAAAACCCAGAGTGTGCAGTCCCCAAAACTAAGTGAAACTAGGTTTTGAGAACAAATATTTCAAATACTAACAAAAGATCAAGTAATATGAGGACTAAAGTTGACTGATGGATAGGAACAGTGGGTACCCGACAAGAAGGGTTTCAGTGAAGTCAAAACCTAACAGAGATGAACTCAAGAAAGAATGTGAAGTTCAGGGCAGGGTCAGTAAGCAGATACAATTCTTTCCTATAGGAAGATGTGGTGTCAAAGGAGTTTGTTTAAATGGGAAGTTTTATAGCACCTTTCTTTGCTGACAGGAACTTACTATATTGCAAAATGCCTAACCTGTACTACCCTAGTGACACTATGGATTAAAGTCATAGCCCTGAACTATAGCACAATATTACCTTCAGAAAAATTATAAAGTGTTCTCTTCATCTTTTCATGAACTTTATAGCAAAATTTCACCATGTTTCCTGAGCCCTGGGCCTATTTTCCATAGGAAAATTGAAACTACATTATACAGGCTTTTATACTGCACTTTGCCTACTGTGCAAATCGACAGGATAATGACCATTTTATGTATTTCCTATTTGCTAAATGCTTCTGCTTCCAACTAAATTATTTTTGGCAAATTAATGGCTTTTAACTTAAAACTGAGGAATTCTTACAGTATAGAAAGGCAGGTTATTCAAGATGTTTGAGCTGAGTATAATGTTTCTTTTGAAAGTCACAAATTAAGCTCATATCCTAGTAGCCAATACTTAGCCCATAACCCAAGGTAAGAATTATTGGCCTCAATACCATTGAAACGAGCAAAACCCATTGCAATAGCACCTGATAAGGACTGCTTAGTTTCCAAATGCTTAATGTAAAAAATAAATCATGGTTTTTAAGTGTTGCTGCCACATGGACTTTTAGAACTCCAGAATGAATAAAATGGTTCCACATCACTTAACCAATGATCGGTTTATATTCTTTTTTGCCAACTTAGGAACAATGCTATTTCTTTCATATGCTAAATTCTATGTTCTAAGTTCCAAATGACAATTTTGGTGTTTTGCTTTCTGAAGCACCTACTTAGGAGAATAATTTTTTTTTTAGGAGCGGGAGGAGGACCTGGAATTCAAAACACATTTAATATTCATCTTTACCAAGCAACTCAATCAAGATCTGAATAGTAATGTCTTCATCATAAATAACAATGATTTTTCTAAGAGGATACATAGGTAAGGGAAAGAAACCTATTTCATAAAATATATGAAAGCACCAGTGTGCTTCAGAGATAGCTGAAAAAGGGAAACCTCTAGAGGGGGAGACCCTGCAAAGGTTTGGATATCTCTTCAGAATGCTCCAAACTTGGATGAATTTTTGTTATAAATCACCTTGATTAATGGAACACATTTGCTAAAGTGGTTCTGTAATAACTACACAATTCTTATTGCTCAAAAACCCAGCCTAGAAAAACTGGTGGAGGCAGAAAAGCCTTCAAAAAATCACTGGCTTTTCTTTTAGGACCAATACTGTCCCTGATCAGAAATAGTTCCTTTTCTTTTTAAAAAATAATGAAAACAAATATATTTTAAGGGAAGTACAATTTGATGAGATGGGAGCATAAATAATAATAATAATCGAGTAGAGGATATTTTGGGAGAGGTAGTAGTAGCATGGTAAAGAGTACAAATTCTGGATGGAGCCAGGTCACTTGTGTTTGAATTATAACTTTTTCTCACTAACTGTTTGAAGCTGGACAGTCTATTTAACCTTCTGTTGTCCAGTTTTCCCATCTGTCAAATACTACTATTACTACGTATCTCAGTGGATTGCTGTTGTGATGATGATAAATAAATTAACCTTTGTGAAGAGTTTCAACAGTATCTGGTACCGATGAAGCATATAAGTGTTGGCCAATAGTATTACAATTATGTCAGTCACTTGTAAACATGTAAACCCAAGTGAACGGAATATATCTAGAACAATATGGCAGTGTCTTAATTTATCCACTCACTGAACATAAAAACTAGATGAATATTTTCCTTAAAAACAGAATATTCAAAAAAATTTACATCTTGTAGTCCTTTGTCTTATCAGATTACTTAGCAAATATCTAATCCCCTGATATTCTTCTAATAACTCTTAAAAAGAAAACAAGAATTGTGTGGTGTTTAAGTACACAGATAGTAGGTGCTATATCATTTATATGTTTTGTTATTCTATCTATTGACAAAATTATTTCTGGTATCAAGCATATGCTTGTTACTAAAATAACTTAAAAGTGACTAGAATGTCTCATGAAATGTTGAGAGTCATATGAAGGTGAAACCATTATGTAAAATTCTGTCATTTTTGAAAAATAACAGGATATAGTGTCCATGATAAAGGTCACAGAAAAAATAGGTTACCTGATACCACACTACAACCTTCAACATTATCATCATCAGCTAACAGTTACTAGTATGTTTAGCACTGTGGTAATAAACATTAAAAACATTTGCACTGCTGAACCATAGTCTATTATGGATGGTACATAAATAATAGATTTAATAATCTATTGATCAGACTTACAAGGCAATCAGAGGCTATTATAGTTCAAAATAAATACACAATGATCGAGACAATTTAACTCAATTATTTGCTTATGTTGGGGACGAAGATAAAGTTAGTTAATAGGTGTAACAGCTACATCAATAATTTGAGAGTGACAGAAAACTTAAAGAAAAGTAAAAAAATAAGATATAAAATTATTAAAGTAAGACAAATATACACAGTAAACAAAAGCCCACCCTCCCGGGTCACGGCAGCTGTGTGATTGGTGAGAGAAGCTAACATTACGTCTGCTCTTCACTCCTCCATCCTGCCACTCTTGCTCTCTTTTTCTAACTGGATAGTCAAGTTGACTAGACCAAGGTATAATTTCTATCCTAAAAATTAGAGTAGGATTTAAAAAAACTAAACTGTAGACTTTGATTCTACCATATTTGCCACTAACAAGTCAGTGGAAAAATTTTCTAAGCCAGGATCCCGTTGGCATTTAGCTGGCACGTCTCCTTTGTCTTCTCCAATCTGACAATTTGTATCTTTCCTTATTTATCATAATCTTGACATTTTTGAAGAGTATTAGTCAGCTATGTTGCAGGATGACACTTAGGATTTTTCTGATGTTTTCTCATGATTAGACTGAGGTTTCATTTACTTTTGTAGAAATGCCACAAAAGTGAGAATACCCTTCCTAGTGCTTCATTTCAGGGGCTACCTTATGTTGATATGTCTTTTTATTGGTGAAACTAACTTCGATCACTCAATTAAGGTGGTGTCTGCCAGTTTTTCTTCTACTACTATTTGTCCCTTTGTAATAAATATCTCAGATACTTTGAAACTGTGCAAATAAACTTTTCTTAAACTTTGACCAATATTTTGACATCCACTGGAGAATCTTGCCTGCAACAATTATTATTGAGATAGTTATATAGAGTTTTAAAAGAAACTAAAATATATAAAATATAACAGCCAAACTGTTCTTGATACAAACATACTTAAATTCTACTGAATGCAGCATATTAACTTATATTCAAGATGTGAACTGCAGTTATTTTCTTTTGTCAGTGTGTTCAGTTGATGTTGATCAGTGAATAATAATTAAAATGTTACTTACATAATTATGGCTTTTAAAGAAATCTGATGGACTACTGGTGAGGATTTTGTCTCCTTCCAAACCAATTACTCTTTTACAAATGTTTGATTTTGGATCACTCGGGCTTTTTGCAATCACAATGTCACCTCTGAGGGGGAAAAAAGTCAAAGAAATGTCAGTGTTAAGCATAAACACATGGATGACACTAGTAGAATACTTTTATAACTTAAACAAAGTCACACCCCTTATCCTCTCACATATTGACCCTCTCATACATTTACCAGCTTTGAGAACCCTTGTCACTGAGTTTTACAGTGATGGTTAGAATCCAACAAGAGTGGTGGAAAAGTTATTAGAAGATTTTAAAATTTCTGGTAATTCTGTAACAACTATCTTCTTGTACTGTATCCACTATGTCTTACTTCTGTATCAAATTTTTTAGAACCAAAATCATACAAAAGCAATTCCACATAAGTACCACCAAATTAAGTAAATTTACTGTCCAGCAATTAATACTGATTGACTCCAGGGCACAAAAAAACACAGTAACATCATAAATATTTCGCTAGAGCTTAAAGAATGGAAGAGTTACAGCATATAAGAATCCATAATAATTTACAGTATAGTAAAAAAATACCTTAATTTTGAGGAACAACATCAGAAGACACAACCAAATAAAATGCTAAAAAGCTGCCCAAACATATACTACAAAAAATAAATTGATAATTGTTGGTATATCAAATGTGTAATACCAACATGGGGGGGTATGATTACATGTAGAAGGCATGATTCATGGAAGAACTAACAATATACATGGATTAGAAGAATAAGAAAGATCTTTAAAAGTGTAAATGAAAAAAAAAGTGTAAATGAAGGAGACAAAATAGGAATAAGTGCACCAACCAAATAGAACACAACATTCTTTCTGCAAAAAATGAGTAGTAAATGAATTCTCATGACTAACACACATATTTGAAAGGATTTAATTATTTGTGTTATCTGTACATAGTTCCAGAATAATTTGATGTTACTTATAATAAAAGGTGCATATATCAAAATATCAAAAAACATATAACTAAAAGGAAAGTGACAGTCAAATCGGAAACCTAGTTATTAGTAGAACTACCCTACGACCCAGCAATTGCACTTCTGGGGATTTACCCCAAAGATACAGATGCAGTGAAATGGCAGGACACCGGCACCCCAGTGTTTATAGCAGCAATGTCCACAATAGCCAAACTGTGGAAGGAGCCTCGGTGTCCATCGAAAGATGAATGGATAAAGAAGATGTGGTCTATGTACACAATGGAATATTCCTCAGCCATTAGAAACGATGAATACCTACCATTTGCTTCAATGTGGATAGAACTGGAGGGTATTTTTTTTTTTTTTTTTTTGGTAAAGATTTTATTTATTCATGAGAGATACAGAGAGAGAGAGGCAGAGACACAGGCAGAGGGAGAAGCAGGCTCCATGCAGGGAGCCCCATGCAGGACTCGATCCTGGGACTTCAGGATCACGCCCTGGGCCAAAGGCAGGCACTAAACTGCTGAGCGACCCAGGCATCCCAGAACTGGAGGGTATTATGCTGAGTGAAGTAAGTCAATCGGAGAAGGAAAAACATTGTATGGTCTCATTCATTTGGGGAATACAAAAAATAGTGAAAGGGATTAAAAGGGAAAGAGAGAAAATGAGTGGGAGATAGAGAGGGAGACAGGACATGGGAGACTCCTAACTCTGGGAAACCAACAAGGGGTAGTAGGAGGGGAGGTGGGTGGGGGGATGGGGTGGCTGGGTGACGGGCACTCAGTCGGGGCACTTGACGGGATGATCACTGGGTATTATGCTATATGTTGGCAAATTGAACTCAATAAAAAAATATACAAAAAAAAAAAAGAAACCTAGTTATTGCTACATATAAGTATTAACAAGAGTTCTAAACTTTTTGGTAGCCAAGTCAAAATGAAAATCTGATTAATTACATGGGAATCATTAACTAAAAAAGTTTAGTTTGGGAGGTAAAACAAAATCGTCTTAAGCAACTAAATCAAAGATGAATATACAAGACGGATTCCTATGTAAGGTAATATAAGATACCATCTTCCTCTGAAATTTTACAGTAATAGTAGTCACTGGAATGATACTTTATGGTTAGAGTTGAAGGCTTTAAAACACTAAATTCTATTATTTGCAGGTAATACAGGCTGCTCTTTTTTTTTGAAATGGGACAAACTAGTCTCTTTACAATCAAATGGAACCATGCCAATGGAACTTTCAGATGAACAAGTGTGCAAAGTTTGTAACATACTAAACAAAGTTGATTTTGGCTTGCTTTGGGGAAAGAAATGTTTTCTGAGAGTGTTTTATTCAGGTTATGTTTTGTAACAAATCAATACGATCCTTAAAACAAATTCTGCACTTGCATGGCAACATAAAAATCATAATTAAGTCAAAGTGTTTTTTAAAAAGTTAATTTTTTAAAATGTTTTATTTTTTAATTTTATTTTTTTTAAATTTTAAGTAGGCTCCACACCCAACATGAGGCTTGAACTCACAACCCTGAGATTAAAAGTCACATACTCTACCTACTGAGACAGCCAGGGCCCCTCAGTCAAGGTGTTTTTACAGAAATCAATATTAATGTAGACTATATTTCTAGTGGCATAACTAGATATAAATACAGAGCTTAGATCAAAGTAATTATTCCTTGGTTTCTCAACTCTTTCAAATAGGGTTTTAAAAGGAACTTAATAGACTGAAAATTTAGATTTTCTTTTCTCATTTATAGTTATAAACATGCTTATTATCATACTAAATTGTAAGCTTTCATAAAGAGTCAGTATCTTATTCAGTCATCTTAACATTCTGTGTACTTCGTATCTTATAAATTAGGTGCTCATTACCTATTTGGTTAAAGAATAAGTAGTAATTTTATGATCATTTAAGATATGAATGTTCTGTTCATTTAACTGAAGAGATCCATGTGCTTTAGATACCAGGTATGCAGACTTTCATTTTGCCTAAATGTTTGGCTATTCTAGCTTTAGAAACAAGCAGCTAGCTAATCAATCTCTTGCCATGGGTCAAAGATTCCCCTGAAATCTTAGTTCTGTACTGCAGATAAAAAGAATCCTCAGAACAGTAATATTTTTAAAGTTGAAGTTACTAGTTGACTCCCCTGATTGTAAAAGTTACTTGGTATATCTCATATAAATGCCAGATTTTAAGCTGTCCTTCAACGTAAGGGCCTCCTGAACGAATAGAATACAAAATGAAACCCTCAAAGAATCTCAATTTACTGAATGTAGTTATTTATATTACTCATCTGAATGCAAAGAGAATCTATTTTTAAAAGGATGATATTGAGTTGTTCATTCAAAATCAAAAGGATGATATTAAGTTACTCATTCAAAAATTTAGCCAACAAGTTCAGCTCCTTGTTACGGATGCTCAAGGACTATGAGTAAAATCATGTCATTAGGATGGAAAACAGCAGTTTATTTTCATGCTACAGTGATGCTAGGTCTCCGGTTAATCCAAAGACTGCATGTAGTAGTTTGGATATAAGTTAAAAAGAAAAAACACAACCTGTTATGTATGTGTTAGTTTATAAACAAATAACTATCAATTAGGTATCTTGAAGTTGTTAAGAGGAAAAGATCTGAAGGAGAATTTTACCTAGGGATGATGCTAGACTATATAGCCTTACCAAGAGATAACTTCTATCTACAAAATCTAAGATGCAAGAACAGTTTTATACTATTCTTGATGATTTTTCAGTAATGCAAAACGGACTATATAGAAAAGGCAAATAATGAAAGAGGAGTGCTTAAACCTACTCCTGCCATAAGCTAAATACCAATTCAAATGATTCAAATTTGGAGTTTATGGAAATGAAGGGGTGGTATTGTTTTTTTCAAAATTATGAAAAACTAACGAACCCCAAAATTTTAGGGAATCAGAGAGGTGCCCTTTAGAAAATACATTAAATTTCTAATACTTGACATTCATTCAGAAGGAATAATATATAGTTAAGCAGGATAAACAGTATCACAGGGACTGGAAACACCATTTAGAACAGGATTTTAAAAAATTTAGTGGCAAACAGTATTTGTCAGTTTTTCAACTTAATTAATCAGGAACTCAGAATAGATAAGCTCCCTGGCTCCCAGCTATAGATGGTGCTATAGTCTAAAAATCATCAAGTGCTCATCATAAGCTGTGAAGAATAAAATGGTCATCAACAGAAATTCAGTGTTATTTTAAAAATTTAAAAACCAATCACTGATTGGGTATGTGATATAGTTCCAAAGTCTCTAGGTTCTTTACTCAAAACACTGTAGAGCCAGCCCCAACAAAAAATAAAGTAGGCTTGAATGTACATTATAAAAGGGTCTGCTACTCTATTTTAGCCAATAATGCAAGGGACATAATGAGTGAGAAGGCTGTTCATGTTTACAGAAACCATTAAAATTTCTCGAACTGAGAGAAAAATACTTGAATCAAAATTTTAACCAGCTGGTCATTAATTTGGTTATTTACAAAGGGTTTTTATAGTTTTTATTTACTGCAGGAAAGGCACAATGTATTTACACGTTTTCACTATAACTTTAACATCTATGACAGAAATTTACCTTTGGATACCATAAAAATGTCGACTAAGATTTTCTGCAAAGACAATATCTGAATTTTGAATTGTAGGCTCCATTGATGGTCCAGAACACTGAAAAGAGAGGTAATTTTTAAATTTGAATAGAAACACTTTTTAAATATAACAAATCATCTGCGCAAGCTTCTAAGAAAGAAAATCAAACAAATGTTCTTCAAGCTTGGAGGATGATTTCTACTTTGGCAGCTTCTACATAAGTTCAACTCTACAGTAGCCACCAAATCTGGAAACACAGGCAAAAATATTAAAAATGGTTTACTGAGAATACATTACAATACATGAATAAATATCTATGTTTCCAAATTTTGACCATCCTGTATAATGTAAGCTCCATGAGGTTAGGACCTTATCACTCATGTTCCCAGATATATAACCAATGCCAAATATAGTGCTTGGCATAAAGCTGATACTCAGTAAATATTTGAATAAATAAGTGATTTATTTATCTTCTTGCTATTATAAATATCAAGTGCCCATGATGGTAATTTATTAAGTAATATCATACCATTCTCAATAAGTTCATGCCTAGAGTTCTCTTCCAAGAGAATAGCTTACTCATTTGATGGGCTGCAGCTTATTTTTTCTATTGAAAATAAGTGGCATAATGAGATGCACTTTAAAGACTTTCTATTAATATGCGTTAAAACAACCATCTGCATATATACCGCAAAACTGTAATAAATGATCACTGCCACTTAAAATATAGCAGTCTCCATTGATTTCACTTAGGTGTTGATAAAACGTTTTACTCAAAACCTCCAACTGAGGCAGAAATGACAAAGAACACATGAAAATTTATGTTTGCTACCTCTGTAGCCCACTCACTGGAAGTACCAGTGTAAATCTAAAAAAACAAAGAGGAGACCTTCACTTAAATATATTTGCATTTCTCCAGCTAAACCTGAAGTTGTATGACTTTGAATCCCTTACGGGAAACCTGATAAAAATAGCAATACCACCAACAAAACTCACTCAGTGGACACTGGATTTATTCTTTCATTTGCATGACAAAAGATAAGTAGTCACAGTTGACAGATTTATGATGCAACATTAAGAAAAAGTATTGGTCGGGGGGCAGCCTTAACATTTTAATATTGACACCAAGCAGAACATTTATTTTAATTATAGTTAAACACAACTGGTTAAAAGCAGGAGTTTTGAAAACTGGAGAATCTGTGTTGAAATTCCAAATCTACTTACTAACTGTGGAACCTGGAGCAGGTTACTGAAGCTTTCTGAGCCACAGTTTCCTCACATGTACAATGGATTTCTAATAAGTATTTCACAGAGTAGAAAAGATTAAATGAGTTAATAAAAATAAAACATCAAACATCACTGGAACACAGTAAGTAGAATTCAGTAAATGATAAAAACTATTATTGTCAGATTATTAATAGGGCCCCTGTCAGAAACAGAATACAAAACCATATTTGAGTTATTGGTTCTTAATTTTTTACAAGTGCTAATTCCAACACAGTCTCTTACATCCCAAAATTTAGAAAGATTATAACAGTCACATTTTATTCATTAAATGAATTCAATTAAAATAAAGGAAAAACACATTTTCCTTCAACTAAAAAAGCACATATTTAAAATTATTGTTTTCTTTTATGTAAAAACTTACCATGACAACACCACCAACGTATTCAAAAGCACAATGAGCTATACAGCCATACTGAATAGTATAGCCAACAAGTCGAAAGGTTTTTCCCAGAACACCACGAAGCATAGTTCTATGCAGACTCTGCCACCATTGGCCTGATGGTAAATTTCAAAAAGTTTCATAATCAATACTATTTAAAGACACTTAAGAAATAGCTCTAATGTAAAATAGTAACAATCACCCAGAATGTACTAAATGCCTAATACAGTTTGGTGCAGAAAAGCAGGAGCTTATTTTCATTTGTCCTAGCGATATTTTAAATGGCAAATTATAACCACTTAACATTTCGATCTACTGAACAGAGATTATATTCAGATGATATCAGTGGGTTTATATATAAATTAGATAACTAGTATGTCCTGATTTTATTTCCTTTCATGCTTTGATTTTTTTTCTTACTATTAATACAGATACCTAAGAAAAGATATTAACTCCTTCAAAGTACTAATAATAGTTTCTCATATTGTTGCCGGCTACACTGTATCAGTTCTTGCCATAACATGACATAAAAGAGAAAGCACTAGAATAAAAGAGAAAAGCACTAGTATATGGAAATTCAAGTATTAAATTGATACTTTCATTAACTTATGTGATTTTCAAAGACTTACTTAACCTCACTGGGCCTGGAAATAATATCTTACAGATTGATTCTGGGAATCAAATTCAATAACATGTCAAAGTGCTGTGTAAATTGTAAAGTTATATTCAACTGTCAGCTATTGACTTTTGATACAATGAACACATGAATACTATCAAACAACATAAGGAACCCTATAAAGATATTAAAGCTACATAAAAATTAATATTATTCATCTAAAAATATTCCTAGTAATCTGTCCCTTCCTATTTACCTGTTACAACTATGTTTCAAGAATTTAAAAAAAAAAAATTTTTTTTTTTTTTCAACTAATGGCCTAAGGTGTAGGTCTAGGCAACTATGCACTGTTCTCAGATCAAATTTACTGAAACAAATAAATAATAATATGTAACATTTGCTCAATACTTGATATATGTCAGGCTTTACAAATTAACCTCTGCAGATAATATTACCATCCTCATTTTATAGATAAGAAAAAGGAGCCTGAGAATAGTAAACTTATGTACTCAACATCACAAAGTTGGAAAATGATGGAGGTCAAGAAATTAATCATTATGTTACACTTATTCCTATATTACTCCCCTGCTCCCATAACCTTGATGGCTCTCTGTCGGATGCAGTACAGAGTACTTAGACTCATTTTCAGGATCCATGACAGGTGGCTCCCATCCCATCCTCAGTTTCCAACCTTATCTTCCTTGATACTCTTATATGACCTGACTACTCAATCATACTTGTCTGTTCTTCAAGTAAACTTGGCCAGTGAACACTTATTTATGCCCACACTCATGCCTGGAATATTCTTCATGACATCCATCACCTATCTAATTTGCAACTCTTCTCCAAATGCTCTCAACAGATGAGATTTTCTTCTCTTCTGGGTTCCCGTGATCTTAAGGTTAATTTTTAAAAATATATAGCACTGAGAGCACTGTTTCTAAAGTTGTTCTGTCTCAATTTGTAACCTGGCTCTATCATATTTTAGTTGTGAGACCTTCAGGAGGTTATTATACCTCTGTGAATTTCAGTGTCTTTATCTGTAAAATGGACTTAATACCAATACCTATCTAAGAGAGTTAGGATTACATGTGACCAGACAAGTAATCTGTGTTGCAGAGTATTTCAATAAATTCTAGTTACTGTATCATTCACTTGGCAATCCATATATGTTCTATAACCTCATAACATTAGTTGTTTTTCAAAGTACTTAAGTTTCTTGCGAAGTAATCTTTAAATAATAGAATTTTACAGCCTACAGCATAGAACTATGTCTTTTATTAGTGTTATATTACTTATTAGTGTTCATTCACCTATTAAATATTTACTGTCTCCTTCTCTAACAAGTCTTTCTTGGCACCCTCCCAAGAAATATTATTTATGCTTTATGTCACTCACCTTCCTTAGGCAAACACTGATTATATAACGCATATTACCACACTATATTGTTTGTATCTTTTTCTCTTATTATTCTACATTTGTTTATATGTCTTTGAGCAGTTACTGTGCTCATCATCTTTGAATCCACAGGGCCTACTAAAGAAGACAGTAAATAGAAGACTTATCTGAGGAATTTTGAACCCAATCTCCTATACCTTCTGTATCTTCATTATTATAGAATGGTTATAATGTTCAAAATGATGAGAAGACTGCTGAGATTTTTGGTTAATGAAGAGACTTTTTTTTAAAGGTTTTATTTATTTATTCATGAGAGACACAGGTTGAGAGATTGAGAAATTGAGAGAGAGAGAGAGAGAGAGAGAGAGAGAGAGGCAGAGACACAGGCAGAGGGAGAAGCAGGCTCCATACAGAGAGCCTGACATGGGGCTCGATCTCAGTCTCCAGGATCACTCCATGGGCTGAAGGCAGCGCTAAACTGCTGAGCTACCCGGGATGCCCTGAAGAGACATGTTAATGTCATATTCACGGACAAAAGAAATTGTCAGTAACATTTTAAAAAGTCTTCTCATTAAATCATTCAGGTAATATGAAAAATAACTCCTCTCATCAGGAGAAAAAAGGAATTTGGTTCAGTTATAACTGGTACACTTTAAAAATTAATTTTTAGAGCTCAAAAAAGTGCTTTTTAAAAATAATACTTCAAAATTGAAAGTCTTAAACACTCTTAAGAAAAATAATGAAAAAATAAACTTAATTTTATCTACTTTGCTCCAACATTAAATCAGGGAAAAGTGGGATAAGTCCTATAGCTTATCTCTGAAGATGTAATCTATGATAATAAATCCTAAAAAAGTAGTGGAATGGAGATTACATTTGAAAACTAAAATAAAAATGGGCTTTACTGGTATTAAAGAGGAGACATTATTAAACAAGAGGAAACATATGGCACTTACCAAGAAGCTGTTGCTAATACAGGTAGAAAGTGAATTTAGAGGATAAATCACTTAACAGTCCACCAAAATTTAAAATTTGGATTATGCAGTAGAATCCACTTGGTTAAAAAAAATACTCAAAAATACAAAGATGCTGTAACTATTTAATGCTTCTGATTCACTGAGAAGGCTTGTTATTAACTCCCATTCAGAAGTTATTGGGCAATAAAGCCTTTTTTTATGACACAGACAATGCCCAACTCCCAATACAATGTTTGTAATGAAACTGTCTCATAAAATAATAAAATTAACAGATTAAAGTGATCAGAAGAAAGAAGTTAACACTTTTCTTCTCTATAGATAATGGCAACAGGATGGAGTTGAAGTATCTAATATTACTTTCGCTATTAGTTTCATAAGGGGAAAAGAGAGCTATGAAGTTATTTAGAGAGAAATCTGAGAATAAAAACTATTTGGTCTTGTATTTTACAAGTGCATTGAGAAACACTATGAGAAATGCTAAAACTGAGAATAAGAGCTGATAGTTTTTAAGAGTAATCTCAGAGTGGAAAGTAGCACTCATATACAATATAGATAAGCCACACACTGCTGGCACTTAGTAGACTTACTAGGAAAAAAAAAAGCTTTTTAATCTTAAATCTTTAATCTGCAATCCTCTGGTTTACAGTTATTTCAAAGGTCCACGAATCTGTATGTGCCTATGTGCACTGGGTTAACTTCTGCTTGTCCCTTCAGGTTCACTCTCCACCCTTCTTCATACTACTCTCTGGGCTTGGAAAACTGACCTATCACAGCACTCCGGTTCCCTTTAGTTGAACTCCAGCAGGAAGTCAAAGGAAGGAGGAGTTAGGTATTTTCCTGGTTCCTTACCTATGGTATCTTCTAAGTCTGGCTATGTCTTTGGACCAAAGGCAGTCTGCTAGGCAGTAATCGCTCTTCTAGGTTCCTGTAACTCCTCCTTTCTTTCCCTGGTCCTTTCAAGCTTATGAATGAAAACAGATTCACTGATACTGGGTCTTGTGCTATCCCTGGTGATTCTCCAATAACCTGCACACTCCTTTTAGTTTCTGTAAATAAACTTTTCTTAAATTATTCTACTTTGAGTGTGTCAGCTGTGTTCCCTGATGGCACCCTGATGATACATCACTTGCCAAAAAAAAAAAAACAAAAAACAACAAAAAACAAAAACAACCCCTCATTTGTATAAGTTTACAATATTTGATATTAATGAAGGAATTCTCATAAGCAGGCATTTGCAACATTGCTGATGGGTATGCAAAACAGACAACCCCCAAGAAGAGGAATGTGGCTATTGTAATGACATATACATTTTACTCTCTGACCCAACCATCCCACTTTTAGGAATTATCCAAAAAAATACAATTCCATAATTCAAACATCATGTGCACAAGATTCTTTATACTAGCATTATCTGAAATAGCAAAATCAGAAACAAGTCAAATACACATACACAGAAAACAGATTGACTAAATTATGGTAAATCCACACAAAGGAGTTCTATACACTTCGTTGGGGGAGAAGAGTTCTATGAGCTGATATGAAATGATTTCTAAAATAAACTACTTGGGGATAAAAAGACAAGGTATAATAATTATATATAGTAACTTATCATTTCTGGAAAAAGAATTTTTTTCAAAAAGAAAGTAAACCAGAAAATAATCAAAATGGTTACATTTATAAAGGGAGTAGGAGGTGGGAACAGTGTGAAAGGCATAAGGATGAATATACCTGTGAATATAGTTCTGAGCCAAATGCTTTACATAGTAAAAGAAAAAGTAGGAGTAAACAAAATGATTTAAAAAGAGAATTTTAAAATTGAAAACAAATAAAAATAAGCCTATCTGTATACTCAAAATGCCAAAAGTACCAAACAGAAGAAGTAATTCAAGTATTTTTTAACACAGTATAGAGTCCAAAGGTAAAAAAAAAAAAAAAAAAAAAGAATTGTAAATGACATCTTAGACTTTCCTTAGTAGGTTTGTTGTTTCTTTTACATATATTTCAGATGCTACAAATGAATAAATAAATTACTGGAAATAAGATTCTCCATATTGTAGAGAAAGAAACTAGAAATATGGAATATGAGAAGTTAGAGATGAGCTGGAGGTATAAAAACAAATTTATTTGTTTGTTTAAAAACACGCTTATTTAAATAAAGAAATATGTGCATGTATGTGTCTGCCTGCCTATATTAAATATCATCCTAGCTCTGACCACTGAAAAGAAGCAATGACACTGCAGAAGTAATGAGCACACTCAGCACTCAGATTTTTTTGTTTCCAAATATCATTTCCAACAGGAGAAATAGTTTAGGGCAGAACAATCTTGTGCCAGAAAGCAAGTATGTGCTCAAAGACAAATGCAAATATAAGAACCATTTTAAAGGGTCTCCCACTGGCCAAATGTGGGATTAAAAAAAAATTAATAACAGTACTGAATAATATCAGATTTTAAAATAAAATCTAGAGTATATAATAATTTTTTGAAAAAAGATGTATGTGTTGGAGACAGGAAAAGTTCTTTATCAAAAAATGGCAGCTAATAAATATAGAGGGAATAATAAAACTACTACCAATATAATAATTGATTCAGGCAAGGGTCATTAATAGATGCTAAAAATTACTGGGTGAAAGGCTGTTGGTAAACCAGATACAGAAAGCATTAAAGTAGATAATTTATCATTTAGAAATAAAATACCTTTACATGAAGAGATCTGGCAAACATTATCTTAACTAGGTGAGCAAATCTAGCTGCAAATATAAACAGTACAAACTGATAGGATGTAGCTTTCTGACATGATGCAATGACAAGTACATCATCATCTGTGTACTATTCTTGCCAAAAATGTGTAACCTAAATCTAATTATGAATAATCAGATATATCCATTCCATACATCCCTTGTGATCATTCTATAAGACAACAACTCGAACTCTTAAAAAATATAAGTTTAATGAAAGAAAAAAATAATAAGACTACCAGTTTAATTACAAAAAAAAAAAAATACAAGGACATGATGATCAAACACAGTATGAAATCCGTAACTGGACCCTGGAATGAAAGAAGAAAAAAAAAGCAATAAAAGATATTATGAAGATAATGGGAAATTTGAACAGGGTTTGAAAATCAAATACATCATTCTTTCAATGTTAAATTTCTTTCTTTTTAAATATTTATTTATTTCAGAGAGAGAGAGAGAGAGAGAGAGAGAGAAAGCACAAGCTCAAGGGGCAGACAGGGAGGGGGAGAGAATATCAAGTAGACTCCACTCTGAGCACAGACCCTGATATGGGGCTTGATCTCACATCCTTGAGATCATAAGCTGAACCAAAACTAAGAGTCAGACACTCAACTAACTGCAACACCTAGGCACTCCACAATGTTAAATTTCTTAACAATACCACAACTATGCAGGAAAATGGTCTTGTTCATAGGAGAGAAAAAATGATTTAGAGAAGAAGGTCATGCCTGCAACTTGCATATAGTTTACTTCTACTACTGAGAGAGATGGTAGATGTAGAGAAGTTTATACACATAAACATGTACATATAGGTGTATATATGTGTGTATATATATAGAGAGAGGAATAGAGAAAACTAATGTACCAAAATGTTCATTGAAATCCAGATGGAGTATAGACAAATGTGTATAGTACTATTTTTTTTACCTTTATTATAGAACATAACTTTTTTAAAAAGAGGCATTTGGAGGGGGAAAAGGGTATTCTCAAAGTCATTCAGTCATTCAACAATCGAATGCAAAAAATATTTACTGAGCTTCTACTCTATGCCAGATACTGCTTTCAGCACTCAGTAAATATACTGAACATGATGCCTGCCCTTACAGAGCTCATAGTTTATTGGGATAGATGTCACAAACATACAAAGTAAAGAAATAAACACATAAATATATTAAGTAACTTCCAAAAGTAAAAATTAGGGTAAAATGATAAAGACTGATGGGTGGGGCCTATTTCCTTTAGGATGAATCAGGTAAGATTTCTCCAAGGAAATACCATCGATGTTAGGTTCTGAAAGACAAGAATATAACAGCTATGGACAGGATAGAAAGAATATTATGGGCAGAAGAAATACCGTGCATGTGCTTAAGGAAATAAAAAAGGCTGGAGTGCTATGTAAAGGACATAAAATGAAACTAAAGAAATAGGCAAGATTATTCAAGGTTTTATAGAATTTTGGATTTTATTGTAAGAGTAATGGGAAGCCATGGAAAGACCTTAAGTAAAGTAACAGGAGAGTAACATGACTTAATTTTAAATTTAATATCACTCTCATTGCTATGTAGAGAAAGGACTGGAATGGGAGCAGAAATAAAAATGCTGGCAGGTCAGTTGGCCTGAACCCACTACAGTGATGACAGTGGAAATGGAAAGAAATTAATAGATTTGAGAAACTTAGGAGGCAAAATAAAAGGCAAGGGAAAGGAAAGAATCAGTATGACTCTCTCACATTTCTGGACTGGGGTGGGGGGTAAGTGGAGGTCTATCCACATGGTTTTATTCATACCCATATTTGGGATAGAAAACAGTCCAGTTTTGGTCATGTTAAATTTTATATATTCATGATATATTCAAGTGGATGTGTATGAGACTGGAGCTCTGGAGCTCAAACCAAGTTTCATACATGACAAGTCTTGAAAAAATTATCCCTATCTCAGTGAGGACTGTATTCTACTGCAAATGAGATTGTGGGACCCAGGAAATTTAACAAAAATCCCCTACCCCTGGACAAGCAGAGCAGGACTAACTCCATTTTGTGCTACACCCGCCATCTCCTGTATGACCCCCACATGACCTGCTTATTGCTTAAGGCGCTCCCCCAACCTAGTCAAGCTGTTGAGCACACCCTTACCGGAAATCGGCTCATAAAAATGTAATCCCGCCTTGTGCCCGCCAAAACTGCGCACCAATTCTGACCAGAGTGATAGGCCAGTTCAAATGGTCACTATAGGGTAAATTGTGATTCAATTGGCCACCTGAGTGCGGACCGACATGACTGTGCAACTTTCTATGTGTGTTACAATCCCATTGGCCACTGGCCCCTATAAAGCTGCTACGCCTCTTAGCCTCGGGGTCCAAGTCCCTGCTCCAGTGTGTAGGGTATACTTGGACCCAAGCTCGAGCTTGTAAATAAACCCTCGTGTGTTTGCATGGGTGTTGGCTCCTTGGTGGTTTCTCAGATTTGCAATCTTGGGTACAACAGAGATAACTAGAACAACAGTAACTTAAACAAGGATGATATTTATTTTCTAACAACATTAGCTGCTACATCCAAGTTACAAGCAGAAAAAATTGCTAAGAGTTTATCACTACTAATTTGTTGTCTTTTTATCCATGAAAAAAACAAAAACAAAAAGCCTTGATTCCATCTACATTTAACTGGCCAAAACTATGAAATTAAGGGTGCTAGGAAAATATTGCTATTTTCGTTATAAGTGTTATAGCACTATTTTACCCTTAAAAATCATCTGAGTATTACCTGAAAAAGTTAAAACTTTTTTAAAAGTATGAAAAAGAGATGTAGAAAAAGAGGTATCGACAGTCAGCTCTTTAGAAATGTCTGGCTATTCAGTCAAGCTAAACAGTAGAGCAGGGTTTTTCATCTTCAGCGGTATTAACACTTGGGGCCAGACAAGTCTTTGTTGTCAGCAGCTATCTTAGGCACTGTAGGATTTTAGCAGCAACTCTGGCCTCTAGATAGCAGCAGTATCCCCTTCCCTACTTGTAACAATCTAATATGTTTCCAGATGTTGCCAAATGTTCCCTGGGATGCAAAACCACCCTCAGTTGAGAATCAATGCAGAATAATAGAAAGAATATGGTACTGAGCAGGTTTTTAAAAATAGAGACATAGCAGCATGCTTTGAGAGCCAATGGTAAAAATCCCACAGGGAGAGAGGCTAATGATGAGGAGCAATAACTGATGAGAGGAGAAAAAGGATGGGGAAATAGATGACTGAACATTGAAGAAAGGAGGCAAGAGGAGGACTTCAATACCAGTACTGGATTAACCTTCTTGGTAGAAATAAGAAAACAATTACAATATATGAATAAAATATACAAAATAGCTATTTAGATGTACTAGGCATGAATCTAAGCAGGATGTGAGGTTCTATGAAAGAAGGGAAGAACATAAGGTAAGCTCCACATTCACTTGGCCTTTTCTCTGAGAGTATTGGCCAATTCACAGCACAGGAAAAAAAGAATTTTAGGAGAAAATGGCAGTCCCACTTAGCCAAAACAGCGGTTGGAATTTGTGGTTGTCACAAGAAGACGGCATGTGAGGGTCAAGCTGCAAACAGGAAGGAACCACAAGTCTGCATGCGATCTCTCCATGAGGTGCTAGCCAACTCCTCAACTGCCACTGAGCAGTGTGTGACTCCCAGAATATGAGCAGAAAGCAGTACATAAAAGGCTAGAAAATTAAGGAAAGATGTCAGCAACCAAAGAAAACCACACAAAGTAAGGGAGACGGAGGCTGAACATCAGGACTCTCCAAGGTTGCCCATGTTAGGACTACAGTAAGGTTACCACTGGGAGTGAGGGCAAAACTGATATAGACCAGCCTTAACAATACAATCAACCCCAGACAGGGTTAAAGTAACCTATTCATACACTATCTACCTGCTGGGGAAAAAACAAAACTAAACTAAACCCCTTAATTTTCATAGAACGAACACAACATTATTTAGAACTGCTACAGTATTTTTTATAACCTGGGAGTAAGAAGGCCTTTAAAAAAAAAAGATATAATTCATATACCACTGAAGTCACTTTTTTTAAGGTGTGAAATTCAGTAGTTTTATTATATCCACAGGTTTTTAGTAAATCCATCAACATTATCTAATTCTAGAACATTTTCATCATCTCAAAAGAAAAACAAATACCCCCACACCTATTAGCAGTCACTCTCCATTCCTTCCCCCCACTTCCTTTTAGCTCCTGGCAACCATGTGTCGATAGATTTGCTTATTCTAGACATTTCATACAAATGGAATCATGTAATATGTGGAGTTTCTTTTATTGGCTTCTTCTACTTGCACAATGTTTTCAAGATTCATACATGCTGTAGCATGCTGTAGCATGTACTGTTTCTTTTTTATGGCTGAAAAATATTTCGATGCATGGATGCATCATTTTTCTTATCCTTTCATCAGTGGATGGACAATTTGGATTGTTTTCACTTTTTGGTTATTATGAAGAATATCCTATAAACACTTGTGTACAGGTTTTATGTGGTCACATGTTTTCAATTCTTTCAGATATATATCTATGAATAGAAATGCTGAGTCCCATGAAAATGCTGCGTTTAAGTTTTTGAAAAACTGCCAAACCATTTTCCAAGAGGCTGCACCATTTTATATTTTCACTAGCAATGTATAAGGGTCCAATTTCCCCACATTCTTGCCAATACCACTTGTTATTGTCCACATTTTGATTAGAGCCATCCTAGTGAGAGTGAAGTAGTATCTCATGGTGGCTTTGATTGGCACTTCCCTAATAACTACCGATGCTGAGCAGTTTTTCCATGTGTCTATTGGCAATTTATATATCTTCTCTGGAGAAATGTCTATTCAACTCCCTGACAGTTTTTTAAATTGGGTTATTACAATTTTTCATTTAATTCAACAAATGATTATAAGCATGCTATAAAATATGACCAAGTGACTACATTCAATCAAAGCATGTTATAAAATAGGAACAAAATGACTGAAAGCCAACAGAAAAAAATATACAACAGAAAAAACAGGTGATTCAGATATTGATACTAATACGAAGATGAAAATAACTCTAACATTCAAAAAATGGGAGAAAAGATGGTGAAGCTGAACAGAGAATAAAACTATTTAAAAAATCAAGTGAAGGGCAGCCTGGGTGGCTCAGTGGTTTAGCGCCACCTTAAGCCCAGGGCCTGATCCTGGAGACCCGGGATCGAGTCCCACATCAGGCTCTCTGCATGGAGCCTGCTTCTCCCTCTGCCTGTGTCTCTGCCTCTCTCTCTGTGTGTCTCTCATGAATAAATAAATAAGATCTTTATTTAAAAAAAATCAGTGAAAATTCTACATAACACAAAACCACAGAATAAAATAAATACAATTTAAAATTCATTACATTTACTAGTGGATTAGACTCAGCCTAATTTAGAAGACAGTACACTTGAAGGCAAGTTGGGAGAGAGTAATCAGACTGAAGCACAGAGAGGAAAACAGGTGGACAATACAGGAAACAAGTGTAATCACAGATCTAAAGAAAATGAGAATAGGACAGAGCAATATTTTCAAGAAATACTGGTAGAGAACTTTCCAAAACTGATAAAAGACATTAATTCACAAATTCAAGAAACTTAGCAAACTCTAAACAATATAAATACAAAAGAAACAAAATACATTCAGGCACCGTATAGTAAAGTAAAACTACTGAAATTAAGACATTGAGAAGGCAAAATTGTGAAGACAGTAAAAACACTAGGGATTGCCAGGGATTGGAAGGAGGGATGGACAGGCAGAGAACAGAGGATTTTAGGGCTTGTGAAAATTCTACGGTACTATAATGATGGATACAAGTCATTATACATTTGTGTAAGGTCACAAAATATACAAAATCAAGAATGTAAACTTTGAGTGATTATGATATGTTAATGTAGGTTCATCACCTAAAACAAATGTATCATTCTGGAGGGGGAAGTTAATAACGGGCATGGTCATGCATGTGCTGGAACAGGGAGTACATGTGAAATCTTTGTACCTTCCCCTCAATTTTGCTGTAAATCTTAAACTGCTAATAAAAGTCTTCAAAAAAGGACAAAGAGAAAAGTTTAAAAGTGGTCAGAAACATAGACCACTTTATTTTTAGATGAATAAATCTGTATGTTCAACAGAATGGAATGGCTAAATTTTTCTAAGAAAAATGGAAACCAGAAAAAATGCAATGTCATCTTTAGAGTGCTGAAAGTACCAATCTGTAAGTCTATATTCAGTGAAAAATTCCTTAAAAGCTAAAGCAAAATAAAAAACATTTTCAGAAAACAACTTTTGAGAAAATTTGCCAGTGTACCTGTAATAAAATATATACTAAGGGAGTAATTCAGGCAAAAACAAAATGAAATAGGCAAATGCAAAATAGAACAAAGAAAACTCAGAGGACATATCTGAAGATAATGAAACCATTTAAAACAATAAAAATATTTTAAGGGCTATAAGACATGTTAAGGTATTATTTTCATCAACAATAGCACAAAAGGTAGAAGGGAGTTAAATGAAGTTAAAGTATCAAGGTTGTTTTTTTTTTTTTTAAGATATTATTTATTTATTTGACAAAGAGAGAGAGAACACAAGCAAGGAAAGTAGCAGGCAGAGGGAGAGGGAGAAGCAATATCCCTGGGAACCTGCTGTGGGGCTTAACCCTAGGACTCCAAGACTATGACCTGAGCCAAAGGCAGATGCTTAACTGACTGAACCACCCTGGCATCCCTAAACTATTAAGTTTTTGCACAGTTCTTGAAGTGTTAAAGTGATATTTGAGTTAATCAATAAAAAGCCAAAACTTCATGTTATAATATACAATATAAAAAATAAAAATTGAAGAATTATATAACTAAAATGTTAATAGAAGAAAAAGGTTTGAGTGACAAAAAAATACTATGATTACAAAAGAAGACAAGAAAGGAGAAATAAAAAACATGACAAAAATGCAAAATTAACGTTAAGATGGTAGACAATTCAAAAATATTGTCCATTAAATCTAAAAGAATATGCCAATTAAAAGATGAAGATTGTCAGATTAGATTAAAAAAACATATTTCCTAGTCTCAAACTTTAAATATTAGAAATATGAAAGTAAAAGAAATTCCACACAGACTCACCATTTATTTACATCAATAAAAGAACAAACAGGCTTTAAGATAGTACTAAAGACAAAAGGAAATATTTCATAAGAACAAAAGGATTTTATGGGCACCTGCTTCTCCTCAGCCTGATGCTCCCCCTGCTTGTGTGTGCGCATGTGTGTGCATGCTCTGTCAAATAAATAAATCTTAAAAAAAAAAAAAGAATAGGGTAGCCCCGGTGGCTCAGTGGTTTGGCACCGCCTTCAGCCCAGGGCGGGATCCTGGAGACCCCAGATCGAGTCCCACGTCAGGCTTCTTGCATGGAGCCTGCTCCTCCCTCTGCCTGTGTCTCTGCCTCTCTCTCTCTCTCTCTCTCTCTGTCTCTCATGAATAAATAAATAAAATCTTAAAAAAAAATAAAGGATTTTAAAAATTTGAAAGACTGCAAAATCATTCTATATTCTCTGAAATATTTAAAAGAAGAGTTGAACTAGAAATCAATAACAAAAAGGTAATAAGCATTTGCAAATGTTTGGAAATTAAAGAACACACATCTTTAAAAATTCCCATTTTTTTTACTGAGCAATAAAGAAAATAGGACACATCAAAAATGTGGAAGCCGTGAACAGCAATAAGAAAATTTATAGCTTAAATTTTCTTTCATTAAAAGAAAAAAAGGATGAAAATTAATGACCTAAGTTTTTATCTCAAAAAGATAGAAAAAGAGTCACAGATTAAAACCAAAAAATATAGAGAAGAAAATAATATCACAGTCATATAAAAAAGCAAACTTGTAATAGCAAAAATCAGTGAAAACAAAAGCTAGTTGTTTAACAAAATTACTAAAACTAATAAACTCTAGCAAATCTTGATCTAATCAAAGAGAAAACAAGGTGAGAGAGAACCCAAATCAATATAAGGATTAGTAAAGGAGTCAACACTAGAGATTTGACAAACATTAAAGATCATAAAAGGATGTTATGAAAAAACATTAGCCTAGTAACTCTAACATTTAAAATAAGTTAGATTTAACTGATACACCTTCCCAAAACTTACAGAAGAAATTAAATATCTGGATAGTCCTAAGAAATTTAATTTATGATTACAAATATATCCACAAAGAAAAATCCAGGCCCAGATGGCTTCACTGATAAATTCTTCCAAACATTTATGGAAGAAATGACATCAATCATAAACTCTGTAAATGAAGAGAAAATCAAAGAATACTTCCCACTTGGCTTTATGCAGTCAGTATAACCTTGATACCAAAACTTGATAAGGGCATTAAAGAAAAGGAAAATTACAAATTCTCTTATTGATATAAATATAAAAAATCCTAAACGAAAATCAGCAAACTGAATACAATGGTATATAAAAAAGAACATGAGCAAATGGAGTTTAATCCAAGAATAGAAAGTTGGCATAACATTTTTTTTAAGGAGGGAAGGGGCAGAGGGAGAGGGAGAGAGAGAATCCCAAGTGGGCTCCATGCCCAGTGTGAAGCCCAAAGCCAGGCTCAGTCTCACAACCCTGAGATCATGACCTGAGCCAAAATAAAGTCAGACACTTAACCAACTGAGCCACCCAGGCACCAGAGCATAACATTTTAAAATCAAATGGTGTACATAGAAAAAGAAAGAAAGAAAGAAAGAAAGAAAGAAAGAAAGAAAGAAAGAAAAGAAAAGAAAAGAAAAGAAAAGAAAAGAAAAGAAAAGAAAAGAAAAGAAAAGAAAAGAAAAGAAAAAAGAAAAGAAGGAAAAGAAGGAAAGGAAAGGAAAGGAAAGGAAAGGAAAGGAAAGGAAAGGAAAGGAAAGGAAAGGAAAGGAAAGGAAAGAAGGAAGGAAGGAAGGAAGGAAGGAAGGAAGGAAGGAAGGAAGAAAGAAAGAAAGAAAGAAAGAAAGAAAGAAAGAAAGAAAGAAAGAAAGAAAAAATAAATCATGTGGCCACCCGTATTGATGCAGTAAAAGCTTCTGATAACATTTAACACTTCTTTGGATAAGCCTAGGAACAGAAGCCAACTTCTTTTAACCTGTAAGAATTATCTACAATAACAAACAACAATAACAAAATCTTAGAGCCCACATCATATTAATGGTAAACTAATGACATAACAATTTACTAAAAAAGATATAAAAACTGGAAAGGAAGAAGTTAAAAGGTCATCATTAACAAACCGAATTTCTCTATATAGAACAAAATAAATATATGCATTAGCAGGGTGTCTTGATACTGTATCAGTATGAAAAAAATCACTGAATATCTACGTACTAGCAAAAACCAACTAGAAGGGGCACCTGGGTGGCTCAGTGATTGACTGTCTGCCTTTGGCTCAGGTCGTGATCCCGGGGTCCTGGGACTGAATCCCGCATCAGGCTCCCCATGGGGAGCCTGCTTCTCCCTCTGCCTATGTCTCTGCCCCTCTCATGAATCAATAAATAAAATCTTAAAAAAAAAACAACTAGAAAACAAAATTTTAAAATACCATATTTGACTTACTTAAAAAAAGATAGTAAAATAAAATACCATATATAACAATACCAAATAGCATCAAATACGTAAGAATGGAAACAGGTATAAGACCTTTACAATGCTGAGAGAAAATGAAGACCTAAACAACAAAAAGATACACTATATTTATAGATTCAAACCATCTCCAATGTTATCAATTCTCCTTCAAATTGGTCTATACATTCAATACAATTCCAGTGGAGTATTTTGTCCAGTAGAAAACACCATACTCATATATATATATATATATATAGAGAGAGAGAGAGAGAGAGAGATACTAAAGACTTAAATTGGCCAAGGTAAACATTAAAAAGAACAAAACTGGAGAAGCTTATTTCAAATATCAAGATTCATAAGTTTACAGTAAGAAAGTATTATATGTGGCAAATCTAGACAAAGAGACCAATGGAATCAAGAAACAGAGCTACACTTAGAAGGTTTTCTGATTTATAACTAAAGGTTTAGTACAGGCTAGTGGGAAAAGGATGCTCTTTTTAATTATTGGTGCTAGGTCAATGATAGGCATACTGGGGGCAAAAAAAAAAAAAAAAAAAAAACCCTGACCCCATAACCTCACCAAGTACAAACATTAATTTGAGAAAGATTACACACAAACATATGAATAGTAAAGCAATAATACTTCTAGCAGAAAATGGAGATTATCTTCATTACTTTTGGGTAAGGCTAAAACACTAACCCTAAAAGATTGATCAATCTGATTTTGCTAAAATTAAAAACTTCCCTATATTGAAAATACAATGTTTAAAAAGGCAAAAAAGTAGGGAGATATCTATCTATATAGAAAGATGTGGTGATGTCTAGATATATGTCTGGAAAAGAAACATTCAGAATATACAGGGAATTCCCAACAAATCATTTTTTAAAAAACTAACAAAAATTAAGCAAAAAAACATGATTTCACAAAAGAGGATATCCAACTGGCTGACACAAAAAATTCATCATCATTTTTTATCAGGGAATTGGAAATTATAAGAGATATTACCATAAAACCATCACAGTAGCTAAAATTACAGGCAATACAAAAAGCTGAAAAAGATACGGAGCAACGTTAATCATTGCTGATGAATAAATTTACACAACAAATTTGGAAAACATTTGGGCAGTACCTAATATATACCCAATGATTCAGCAGTACTATTCCTGATCTATATGCCAGAGAAAGATATGCTTATATTCAATAAACAACATATACTGGAATATTCATAGCAGCTTTATTCATAATATCTCAAAACCATAAACAATCCAAATATTGGCCATTAGGAGAATGAATAAATTTTGGTATACTCTTAAAACAGGACACTACACAGCAATGAAAAGGAAAAAATACCAATATATGCAACAGGAATAAATCTCACAGACACAGTGAAAAAGACAAACACAAAAGATAATGATTCCATACATGTTATATGATTCCCTTTTTATTACTCACTTTTATGAAGGTCAAATATAAACAAAACTAATCAGTGCAGAGAGGTCAGAAAAGTTGCTAAATTTGTGGGGCAGGTATTTGAGCCCAAGTAGTAGTTACACAAGTATATTTTTATTTGTAGAAATCCATCACATGGTAGGCACACATGCACTCATGTGCATATGTATCACTCATTCAATCAATCAATCAATCAATCAATCAAGGCCAGAGAGGATGGGATCAAACAAAAATAGATAAGATTGGCTTTTTATAGAAGTTGGGACAGTTTCTCCAACATAGCAAGAAGGAAAGCAAGATCGGTTCATATATTGGTAGTTCTGTCAGTTTGATGGTAGAAAAATGACGGAGCTGTTGCTCCAAGTTTTTATATTCTCAGTCTCATGAGTTGAGGTCGTGCATGAGAAGAGATTGTGAACTCTCACCATAAAGCAGGCTGGTAAACTGAGAAGCAGTTATAGATGTATTAGTCCTGTTGCTACTATAAAAAAAACCTACTGTAAAGTTAGGCTTGAAACAACATAAATTTATTATCTAACATTTCAAACTATACTATAAAACTATAGTAATCAAAACAGTATGGTACTGACATAAAAATCGACACACAAATCAATGGAACAGAGAGCCCAGAAATAAATTGACACTTACATGGTTAATTAATCTATGACAAAGGAGGCAAGAATATAAAATGCGGGAAAGACAATCTCTTCCATTAATGGTGTTGAGAAAACTGGTCAGCTACATGCAACAGAACAAAACCGGGTCATTTTCTTATACCATATACAAAATTAAACTCAAAATGGATTAAAGATTTATGACCCAAAACCAAAATTCCTAAAAAGAGAACATAGGCAGCAATCCCTTGGATGTCAGTCTTAACAATATTTTCTGGATCTGTCTCCTCAGGAGGGAAACACTATTAAGGAAAACCATGAACAAAATGAAAAGGCAATGTATTAGTTGGAAGAAGATAATTTGCAAATGATATATCTAAAAAGGGATGAATTTCCAAAATATATAAAGAACTCATACAACTTAACACCAAAAATATCCCACAAATAATCCAATTAGGGGGATCCCTAGGTGGCTCAGTGGTTTAGCGCCTGCCTTCGGCCCAGGGTGTGATCCCGGAGTCCCGCAATCGAGTCCCACGTGAGGCTACCTGCATGGAGCTTGCGTCTCCCCATGTCTGTGTCTCTGCCTCTCTCTCTCTCTCTGTGTCTCTCATGAATAAATAAATAAAATCTTAAAAAAAAAAAAAAAAGAAAATAGAGAGGACTAAAAATGTAGACATTTTTCCAAAGAAGACATATAGATGGCCAACAAACATATGACAAGATACTCAACATTAAAAAAAAAAAGATGCTCAACATTACTAATCATCAGGGAAATGCAAATCAAAACCATGAGAAACTACCTGACACCAGTCAGAATGGCTGTATCAAAAAAGGTAAGGACAAATGTTGGCCAGCATGCAGAGAAAAGGAAGCCCTTACACACTGCTAGTGGGAATGTAAACTGGTGCAGCAACTATGGAAAATAGTATGGAGGTTCCTCAAAAAGTTAAAAATAGAAATACCATACAACCCAGTAATTCCACTTCTGAATATTTACACAAAGGAAACAAAAATGCTAATTCAAAAAGATAGATGCATCCCTATGTTTACTGCAGTATTGACAATAGCCATTGTAAATATGCTTCCACATGGAAGCAAGCTAAGTGTCTATCGAAAGACAAATAGATAAAGATGTGGCATATATATGTGTGTATATACACACACAAACACACACAATGAAATAACACTCAGCCATAGGGGAAAAAAATGAAATCTTGCCATTGCCATTATGACAACATGGATAGACCTAGAGAGTATTATGTTAAGTGAAATAAGTTAGAAAAAGACAAATACCATATGATTTCATCTGTATATAGAAATTAAAAAACAAAAACAGAAATGGATTCATAAATACAGAGATTAAACTGGTGGTTGCCAGAGGAGATGGGGGTAGGAGAGATGGACAAACTAAATGAAGGGGACTAAGAGGCACAAACTTCTAGTTATAAAATAAATAAGTCAAAAGGATGAAAGTATAGCATAGAGAATATAATTAATGATATTGTAATAACTTTGTATGGTGATACATGGCAACTATACTTACCACACTGACCATTTTGTAATGCATATAATTGTTGAGTCACTATGTTATACACCTGAAACTAATATAATATTATATGCCAACTATAAAGGTCAATAATTCTTTTTTATTTTTTAAAATTTATTATCTTACAGTTTTTAGGTCAGAAATCTAATATGAATCTCACTAAGCTAAAAATCAAGGTGTTGGTTGGGCTATGTTCCTTTTTGGGGCCCTAGGGGAGAATCCTTTCTATGCTTTTTCCAGCTTCTAAAACTGCACACATTCCTTAGCTTGTGGCCCCTTTCCTCCAACTTTGAAAGCCAGTAGCACTGTATCTCTGACTATTCTTCCACAGTCACATTTCCCTGACTCTCTTTCTTTTGTCACCTTCTTCCACTTTTACGGACCCTGGTGATTATTACACTGTACCCACCCAGAATATCTGTGATTATCTCCTCATTGAGGATCCTCAATTTAATTCCATTTGCAAAGGAACTCTTGCCTTGTAAGATAATATATTCACAGGTTCTGAAGATTAAGGACATGGACAGCTTGGGTGGAATGGTGGTATTATTCTACCCACTACCTACCACACCAGGACACCAACACACCAAACCAGTAATTATCAAAGTGTTGTCCCCAGAGCAGCAGAATGGGCATCATCTGGCAACTTGTTTGAAATGCAAATTCTTGGGCCAAATTCAAGATTTATGTAATTAGAAAATTGTGGAGTGTTGCTCAGCAATCTGTTTTAAAAAGTCCTCTAGGTGATTCTGAAGCACAGTAATGTTTAAGCTCTCAGGATGGCCATGGTCTTATCAAGCTTTGCATAGCCTTCCTTGATCATCTATCATTTACTGCTATGTGCCATTTTACTTACCTTATTCCATGTGTGCTGTGAAAAAAGTTGGGAAACTCTGGCATAAATAATTCTTATGCTATCTAGGAAATAGAATTTGTTGATTTTTATTCTCTATCACATTTACATTTTTAAGGAACTGAGTCATTAAAGAACAAATTCCTTTAAAGAGGAGCCTATGTACTCTATCAATTAATAGAAAAGCTAAGAAAAAAGAAATGAAAACTTAGAAATTGCGACTGTGTCACATAATAAAGGAAAAGAAGCAAAAAGTATTCTTCCCCAGAAACTTTTAAGATGCTCTGTTTAAAATACAGTAACACTCCATATAATGCTGGCATAAAGGCACAAGGTTGATACCTACTTTTAACAGTTATCTACATTATAGATCAAAAGATTTCTTCCTATAACACAAAGTGAGAAAACACTATGTGGGATGTAGGCAATAATGGTTTCTTTCACTACACATAAAAAACCCTCAATACCAACTAATATAACAACAACAACAAATACTTAGATAGTAATTATTGCCGTGTGCCAGGCATTGTTCTAATTATATATATTAACTCATTTAGTTCTTACAGTAATTCTTTGAGAACTTAAGTATCTCATTTTACAGATAAAAAACTGAGGTACAGAGAGGTTAAGAAACTATCCAAAAAAGCACAGCTCATAGGCAACTGTGTGAGCCATAACTCAAAATAAGACAAGTGGGTTCCCAAGTCCATCACTATGCTATAGGCACAGGAAAGAGAGAAGTCGAACTCATGTGAAAGCCACCTAGAAAGATGAAGAAGCTAAAAAGAAACTAGAGATTCCTCTATCCTTAGAAGTTTCTAGGAGCAGGAGTACACTCTGAGATCCTGATTTAGATCTAATCATGGAAGTAGCCTTAGAGTGATTTCAGAATACCCCAAATCACCAAAAACAAAACAAAACAAAACAAAAAACAACAAATCCAAACAAACTTAAAAAACCTCAGCTGATTGTTCAGGTCTGGAATTCCTTTGAAAAGAAGAGAAAGCATTGTTTCAGAAATATAGGGGAAGGAGTGCCAGGGTGTCTCAGTCAGTTAAGTGTCTGCCTTTGGGTCAACTCCTGATCTCAGAGTCCTAGGATTGAGCCCCAAGTCTGGCTCCCTGCTTAGCAGGGAATCTGCTTCTCCCTCTTTCTGAGTGTGCACTCTCTCTCAAAATTAAAATCTTTAAAAAATAATGGGGGAAAAAAAAGTAAAGTATTAATGTTAATTGAGACTACTAATATATAGAAATTCATTCATTTTAAAGTATAAGCAAAGAACTGATTAAAATCATAACTTTTTTGTTTTGATTAGAACAGTAAGTGAATTTATTAGTATTTAAAGAAATGTTCACATCCATACAAAGGAAGGAAGGAAAAGAGAAGTAAATCTGAAGGAGAAAAAAATCCTGACATCATAGTTTCACTACATTTTCCCTCATTTGGACAAGAATGACATTCCTGAGACTTCCTGTGATTTCTCAAATTCAAGAATATCTACACAAAATACTTTTTCCCCATATAATCATTATATATAAAATAACTGAGAGATATATGTCCATTTCAGACCCCATATAGAAGTTATGGTGACATGAAGAAAACAATAGACTCATTAAGACATGGATGCTGAGTGGTGTACTAGGCTCAAGAGCTAAATAATTCACTCTCACACAGCAGCCTCTCCATCAAAGTAATTCAAATTCCTACCATTTCAAAATCACCTTCAGAGCTACTCATGAATTGTTCAAATCTATAATGTTAAATCTACTGTAAGACTTGTGCAGAGGGTATTTTTCTAGAACTACAAATTAAGAAGTTCTGATCCCCATAATCTATGAAGATTTCATTTAAACCTATTTTTTAATGCATTTCCAGAGGAAATAATTGCCCTCACTTTAAGGTTTAAAGTATTCACTGCTTTAAATATGACCGTATCATCAAAAAACCTGAGAACCTAATTCAAAATCCAAATTCCCAGGCTCCCATCATAGAGCTAATGAATGAGAATCTGTGGGACGTGGGAGCAAGGCTACAGAATCTAGTTTTAATAAGCTCCCAGGAAGGAAGCCCCATAAAGAACTCTGTGCTGTCATTCGAGACCACTGAGACACACTCAGCATTTTTTGAAATTTGACAAAATTCAACCATCCATTATTTTTAAACTGAATGCTAACTTTGGGAGAACTCTAAATTTCATCATCAGATAAACTTTATCATGCTAACATTTCAATGATTTTTTTTTAATCAAGTGTTATTTTCTGAAGTGTACTTTTTGTAAAATCAAAACTCATTTTATGTTTATAAACCATAAATAGTTAACACTTCTCATACAAAAACAGCTTTCAGGGCAGCCCGGGTGGCTCAGCGGTTTAGCGCCACCTTCAGCCCAGGGCGTGATCCTGGAGACCCAGGATCGAGTCCCACGTTGGGCTCCTGGCAGGGAGCCTGCTTCTCCCTCTGCCTGTGTCTGCCCCTCTCCCTCTCCCTCCCCTCCCTCTCTCTCTCTCTCTCTCTCTCTCTCTCTGTGTCTCTCATGAATAAATAAATAAAATCTAAAAAACAAACAAAAAACAGTTTTCAAAGAGTAAAACTATCTCATTCATTCACCAATAATCCTCCAATGACTCTATATGATCCACTGATTTCAGAACAATATACAAGTTGTATGTGCAATAGTTGAAGGGTATTCATTCAGATGCAAGAGTATCATTTAGCTTTATCACAGACTAGCTGTCACTGTGCCAGTATACAGTTCATGTATGACCCTTAAGAAAGACAGAGTCTTATTAGTTGTCAAAAAAAAATTCAGAATCTCAAATAATCAAGAATTCCTTATTCCCATACTGCTTTTGTACATCTGACTTAACTCCTTTTTAAAAATTTCTTATTTCTCTCAGTCTATCTCTCTTTCTCTTATCTCTAAAATCACCTCCCTTCACCTTCTTGACGTCATTAGTCACTGTGCCAATAAATTTAGTATCTGTAGCTTTCAAAGATGAGTTACATTTCTCATAAGTTATCAATACAGTATTAAATTAATCTTCAATCTACCTGAAAATAATGTACATCATTGAGAAGACTTTATATGTTTATAGTGAATTTAATTAAGATGAATTTGGGGCTTTTGAAAGGAAATAACCATCTCTAATCAAATAATGCCTAAGATGGAGAAGGAATAAAACTAACTCTCAAGAGCCATTCAATAAACAGCTGAATAAAAAGCAGAAAAGTAAATATTGACTATGTTTAATAAAGCTTTGAGACAAATTATTTTGAAAGTTACTTTTAGGAAATAATTATAAAATACTATTAACTACCAGAAAAAGTTACCCTGAGACAATACACTACCTGGCAAAATAATCTGAAATTACACATAAACCAAAAATTTTATATTTAAAATACAAGTGATTATATTATAAAGATAAAAGGAATTTAGTCCACTTATTTCATGGATAGATCTATTCATTGTGACAGAATTTTAAATGAACACAATTTCAAACAGTAAAAATATAAATAAAAAAGTAAAAATATAAATAGAAGGCTAAAGAAATCCTTTACAAACTAACATAATACAGTTCAGTAAACATACTGTTAAGCTTTCTCACCCATTCATTTAAAATGTGACAACAAATGAAGAAACACATTTTGGAATATAATAGCTTGGAACCAGTTAAAACAAAATCCATTAATAATGACAAGTTTGCTAGGTAGGTTTGACCAAAGATCTCTACATAAATTTCTTATATTTACTGTTTTTTCTGATAAACATCTATATAGAAGAATAAAAGGTACTATACATAAACAGAGGCTACAAGTAAATCAATGCATTGTGTATAATGGATGATTACATTTTAATAATTCTTATAATTGCACAAATTATTTTATTCACCTATAGTTAAAATTTGAAGTTTAAAAACATTAAGATTAAGGTTTTATAATCTATTTTTAAATATAAAGCTACTAAACCAACAAGATAAAAATCAAGTTCTATGAATAAATATTTTAAAAGTAAGTACTCTAGGATCATAACACTGACAACACTAATTATCTTTTCTAGTCTTGGCAGTTATGTTGCATACTGTTTGGGTGACTGATGGGATAATTTCACTTCATTTTCCTTCAGTTTATTCTGGACCATGTAGGAGAAGAATATAAAAATAATTAACACCTCTAAACAAAATACTTGATAAAGTTTTTAGTTGAAATAAAATGCTTAAAAAAAACCTTAATTAACTAATACATGATTCTAGAGCAATTAACAACTAAACCTTTACTTGCTGAAGGAAAACTTTCACTAAGAATTTCTGATTTTAAAAAATCATCAATTCAGTATTAATATTAACTATTTTAGGACTTTTATCTATCAAGACCATACACTTACACTAAAAGCTCTTTTCATCAGTTTGAGCTAACGTTACATTAATTATCAAAAATATGTCTATATATTTTTATATCATTAAAGATTTTACTCACTAAAAAAACATTTAATCAGCAACAATCAAAGCAGTCAGAAACAGGTAAAATGTATGACAAAACAAGTTATTTCAGTTCCTTACACTTACAGACATTTTGATTAATTTATTGATAATGACCTTATATCTAAAAGAAAAAGTATTTAAATAATATTTAATCTCAAAAATAATACTTTATAAATAGTAAATACATTGTCATTTAACTGGAAAAAGTATAAAAGACATTAAAAACCAACTTTTTTATTTGAATATTTTAATAAATTTTAAGTCTTAACATAGTTTATGTATGTCTTACATAATTTATAAGTCATATGGATTATAATTAGGATAAATATTAAAAATAATTAATAAAAAGCATATTCTTTGCCTTGATCACCTGATTTTTTGTTGTTGTTGTTTATAAAATTAATCACAGTTAGCGGGGTAGAAATCGCTTTGAGCTTCATGAATGACATCCAAGAGATGGGAAAGGATTAGTTCTCAGTTGCTGCCAGTTATAGCGCCAGGTGGCTTTTTCTGCAGTGAAGGTGTTACCGATAATCCCATTACACTGGTACTAAATCTTGCAGACATCAAAATTATCACCAAGGTTCCTTTTCATCCCATCCTTTCCAAATGACTGGAAGTCGCTTCACCTGAAAGAAGTCAAATCCACATGCAGCTGCTGTTTTAGAAGGCAGCAAACTCCCTGAGAATGCCAGTCGTGATTCAATTTTGCTGTGCTGGTGGCCCCCTATTCCCTGTCCAATAATACATCTGTTAAAAAATCCTACAGCTACAAATCAAGTTTAATCCTACCAGGGACCTCATGTTGGTCTTGTCTTCCAAAAAGGCAGCAGGTTCTGCTGTCTATCTCTGCTAGCGTCTGGGGAATACCCTTTAAATCCCAGCTCTACTTAGAAGAATAAGCTAAGGATCACAAAACATGACCTCAAAAACCCTGATATGACTATATTCTGACCCAGAGGCATTCATTCTAGGTGAAGATTAGAACTTTGCATAATAAGATTACACAGCAAGTGAATGATATCAAGGGACTATCCATATGCAGCCGCCTGGTTTTCTATAGACAGCCTGTGCTCTGCAATATGCAGTGCAGACGAAAAAGAGCTTGGTCTTTCTAGCTGAAATAAAATAGATTCACATAAATTAGTTGGCCATTTCCAGATTCCTAAATCCCCTATTACATCTTTTATTGACAGCTCCTGTGAGGATAGCACAAATGTTATTCCTTTTTATTCTGTGGTTCTATAACAATCATGCTCTGTAATTGAAATGTACATAGATTATGGCTCGAAATTAACATCTTGTTTGCTGTAATCTTGGATTACAATTGACTGTGTACATAATAAAATTAGGAAATCAATGGATGGATTTATCATCTCCAAGAAACTAGAGGTATTGTTTAAAGAATAGTTTAACATTTTGTGTCAATACTTTAAACACAGAAGTCACAGAGTAGTCAATAAAAATTTAAGTGAGTAAAAGAATACAACAGGCATTACGCAATATCTACATAAAAGTTAGATTACATAAAAATTAGTTCATTTCCCTCAAAATCCTAAAGTGTTAAAATTTTCAAAATGTGAAAAATTCAGAGATCTCATAACATAACGATTTTCTCTTGAAACCATACTTGAGCAAGGTTAATTACACATAAGTGGGTGCAGTAGCAGTATTTTATACACATCATCTTGATCATTTTATATTTTGAAATATTTGAATCAATTCAATTGTAATTCAAGGTTTTATAGTTCTTTAACTACATCTTTTTAAAGTATTTAGTGAAGTTCCCTCTACTTATATTTGAATATATACAGAACATTTAAAATGTATGGAATCCTAGAGAACTTTATGTTCAGTTTTTTCCTGTCAAGAAGTTTAAAGCTAAATGAACTCTAAGCAAACTTATATGAAAAGAGATACAATCACACAAACACCAATGCAAAAAATTTTTACAATGAGAAGAGGAGTTCTCAATTTTAGTTAAAAAAAAAAAAAAAAAAGCATTAAGACATGCATGCAATGGGATTCTTATAAAACTAAGATCCCTGGTATGCTTGAAATATATTTGACAACTTTGATTTGCCCACAACTGTTGAGGAGCATACTACATCCATTATATTAACCATTATTTCCTTATCATCACAATATATTTAAGCATATCTATTACAATATCTAAGTAGTCAGGAGTCAGAGGACATAATTATGATTTTGTGTATTAATCAGGCAGATATATACCATTAGTATCAGTCAGAGAGCTATAGAAAACACTGTATGTAATTTCAAGGACAGCCTGTGAATATTCTTTGGTCATCCTAAATAGGATATTACTAGAAAAGTAATGAGGAATGCAAAAAATATTTTGTTATGATATTTATATGCAGTACTTTAGAGCTACACTGTTCAATAAGGTAGACATTAGCTACATATGGATACTGAACACTGGAAATGTGACTAGTCCAAACTGAGATACATTTTAAGTATAAAATATACACTGGACTTTGAGGACATAAAAACAAAAAATAATAAAATATTTTATATTGATTACATGTTGAAAAGATGATATTTCAGATATAATGGATTAAATAAAATACATAAATGGCTTGCATTACATATCAATTGAACAGCATTGCATTAGCAGATCATAAATTTTCAATAACCCTAAATTGTGAAATTGCGTAACTAAAAAAAAATACTAAAGCAGAGGGTTATCATGGAAGAACAAACATTCCAATGCCAAATCTGATACATAAGCTTAGAAAAGAACAAAATGCTGTCATTTCCACCTGTATTTCATATCTCTACCTTAAGGGTAATGGGGGAGAAGGGACCAACCAAGCTGCTGATCATTATGTACCAGAAAACAATATTTTATAGTTACAAAAATGCTTTATTTAGTCTTGTAAGCATAGAATTTTACGAAAAAACATCTTGGGCAACTTCACTAAAGACTAGTTAGGTCTATATGTCACCATTAATTGAATCCAATAGACAGCAACTTCAAAAAACATTTCTAGATCAGAAAAGGCCATGATTTTTTTCTAAGGTGCTATATAATTATTTATATTCAAATTTTAAAAATACAAGTAATAACTGTACAGATTTGAAGCATTTAATTTAATGTATTTCAGTATTTTAGCAAAATAAAAAAGGTCAATTTCATAAATTATTAGAAATTCACTTTTCCATTATTCTTTTCATTATATCCATCATTGTAGGTTAAAAAATTCATTAATAAAAAGGGTTTAACAGAAAGAAAACTATAAATAGTTAAAATATAAAACATATACCTAATTTAGTTCAAGAAAGTTAATGGCAGATTTAGTATGACTAGACAATTGATGTCATACAATTAAAATACAAAGTCTATCTTTGTCACACACTGGAATATTATTTCAATGTAAACAATAGTATATAGGTATTAACTCATTGAAAAGTTGCTTTTCATAATTATTCCTTTATAATATTTATCTAAAATACTAAGACTAATGATGAATTATGAGTATCAATAAATAAGATGGATAAAAATCTAAATCAATTCTTTATGATCTAGCCATGTTTCTTTTTCCTAGCCTTTTAAAATTATGTAAGTTCTTTCCTTTTCTGGTAACAAGTATCATCACCGAGACACGTAGACACAGAGACACACATAAAAACAAAATAATAACAATAAAAAAACTTTCTAAGCATCACTATATGAGTGTAATGATATTCAGTCTAAGTTAATCCCCAGACATCCAAATTCATGAATAAAAATTCATCAGTTTTAAATACACTGAGCCTATTAAGCAAGAACAAAAGCATATGCACAAAAGAGCTTTTAATATATTTCAAAGCCCACAAGAGCCGTGGTCTCATTAAAATTATAAATTACACAAACATGGAATGAAGATTCAAACTGCAGTGCAGCTAAGCAGATTACAGAAAACCCCGCGTTCCATATGATAACACACCATGGCCCTCCCAGATGGGGGCTTGGAACAAAAAGGCCATCACCACAGCTAGGGAAAACCTCCTTGTGATCTCTGGTTTCTGTTCAGCAGATGACAGCCAAATAATATGTTGATTATTCTGTTTGTGCTGCTAAGCTTGTAAGATGGAATAAAAGCGATATGATCTATTGTGAACCCAATGCTAATGTGTTGCTCCACTCATAAATAATATACTGAATTTATTTTGAAACTATCTTTTATCTGAATTTCAGTTTTTAAATGCATGAATTAAAATAAAAGCCAGGATAAAATAATATTTAATTTGATGCTTTAAACTAAGAAATGTAATGACAAGTGAAAAATATCTAAGTGCTTAGTTAAGAGTTAAGTATAATCGCCTTTCTTTCATTTCAGCACTGTGATCAAAGACAAAATATATTTTTAAATAGGCAATTACTCTCATTATGAAATATAAATCCAAAATTAATAAACAGGAAGTTTATAATATATATCATTGACAAGATAAAAATATACTAGAGCACATAAAGACACTTTTCTGCAATAATAGCACATAATCAGAACATACATCTAAAATATCTCTGAATAAAAGTATCACTGAAAGTCTTATGAATATTCATAACTTGTACACAAATAGATGCTAACAAAATATCCTACTTAAAATCAAAATGATTTTTTAAAAGTTTCTAAAAATAATTTTCAAATATAACATATTTAGAGAACATCTTTTCTTTTTTATAGCTGTAGAGTATTTCATTGTATAGATATGCCATAGTTCATTTAACCACTACTCTACTGACAGACATCCACAAAAGAAATATGCAAACATATTAATCTAGAAATATGTATTAGAATGTTTATAGTAGCATTATATGGAAAACCACCCAAATGTCCATTAACAGAATGCATAAAAAAAATAGTTGTGATACAGTCATACAAAGGACTGGAACAATGAAAATGAACCAACCAAAACAACATGCAACAATGCAGATGAATCTCAAGACGTAATAGCAAATAAAGGAAACCAAACATAAAAAAAATTCTATTGTATGATCCTATATATGTAACACAAAACACATACATCATATTTTCTTTATCTGGGTGTGGTTACATGGGTGTATTTGGCTTCTAGAAAATTCACTAAGCCATCTACTTTTCCATATATATATATATATATATATATATATATATATATATATATATATAGCTTTCTTTAAAAAGGCAGTTTTACACACTAATACAGTATACAAACATACTCAAAAACCTTATAAGAAATTTAGAAACTGATGTATATAAAATCTAAAAGGTGAAAACTAAGCATTCTTAAACTACTTATTTGAATAATCAAACTTTCAACTCAATAGCTGAGACAAATTCCTGGACTCTTTTAAATGGAAAAGGAAAAGCCACTCACCCTATTATCTTCCCCAACCCCCAACCTCTAATACCATATTTTCAAAGGTATCTAGCCTTTTTGTCAGGAGTTACTGCTGCTGCTGCTTTTATAATAATGGAGCTAAAACAATCTCAGTACTGAACATTTGCCCTTATATGAGAAAATAAAGTAACACAGAAGACAAAGCAGGATAAAGAATACATATGTTTACTGTTTTCCCCCTGCCTTCAAATTTCATAAACTTTTGTTAATTATGAATGCTTATTACCTAATTTAAGCAATCTCTTGAAAAATCTTGTTTTAGTTTTCAATGAAGTTAAAGAAAATATAATTAATTCTTTAATATCAGTATCATACAAATAAAGTGAAATTTCACAATAGTATGATAAGCTAAACGATTTATCTCATTACTTCCCACTTAAATATTTTCCTTTATTTCTATACTGGAATCAACACATAATCTACAAAACTGTTTTTCTCATATGGAAAAAATACTCTAAGAAATAAGCTAAAAGAGGTCATCTAAAGATTATAGGATTCATTTTTCATTTCTATAACAAATATTAATTCAGTGCTAACTAACGGGCTCTGGGGATAAAGGAGTTAAATTAGCTAATTTTGTGGCAAATATAACAGACTTACCCCTTTCCCTCTCATTTGATTTACAAATGAAACAAAACTATTTTTAATAAGTAACACATTAATATATTCAAAAATTAAACAGTCTACATGATATACAGTTAAAAGTCCCATCTACTTCATTTTCCCTATCCATCCACACACGATTGAGATTTTGTATAACCTTTCAAATTTTATTTTTGCAAACATAAGCAAATATGAATATATATTTTTATTTCCTTCCCCTTTAAGCAATAAGTAGTTTACTAAACAATGAACTCTGCCCTTTTAAAGATTTTATTTTTAAGTAATTTCTACACCCAAAATGGGGCTTGAACTCAGCATCCTAAAATCAAAAGTAGCACACTCTACTGACTGAGCCAGCCAGACACCCCTGAACTTTGCTCTTTTAAAATAGCAATGTATGTTTCAAAACTTTCTAAATCTGCATTCAGAAAATATCCTCTTAGGCAACCCCAGTGGCTCAGCGGTTTAGCGCCGCCCTCAGCCGGGCATGTGATCCTGGAGGCCTGGGATCGACTCCCACATTGGGCTCTGTGCATGGAGCCTGTTTCTCCCTCTGCTTGTGCCTGTGCCTCTCTCTCTCTGTTTCTCATGATTAAATAAATAAAATCTTAAAAAAAGAAAAAGAAAGAAAATATCCTCTCTCTTTTCATAGCTGTAGAATATTTCATTGTATAGATATGCCACAGTTCATTTAACCAGCACCCTAATGATAAACATTAGGGGTGTTTCCAATCTTTGGCTACTGTAAAAATGCTATAGCAGAAACTCCTATATATAAGTTATTACATGAGTACACAAGCATATCTGTAATAAATTTCTGGAATTAGTATAAAGACAAATGTGTAAATGCATTGGTCTTTTTCTAGAAATTGCCAATTTGTTGTTTTCTATGGGGGTTGTGTCATTTTACACTTCCACTACTGAAACATCTCAATGTATCCTAGGAAAAGCTATTTCTCTCTTTGGGCCTCTAAGATATTTTATTCATAAGGCAATTCCCAAAGATGTTCTTATTGCAAAAAAAACTACATAAAACTGTTTGTTTTACCCCAATTACACATGTAAAATCTGTTCACATAGTAAGTTTAAAAACAAAGGATTTTTCAAAAACCTCACTGACATAGGAAATTATAATGATGTACTGGGATAGCAATTATATCTATCCTTCCTCTGATCTAAAAACAAATATAGGGCAGCCTGGGTGGCTCAGCAGTTTAGTGCTGCCTTCGGTCCAGGGTGTGATCCTGGAGTCCCGGGATCGAGTCCCATGTCGGGCTCCCTGAGTAGAGCCTGCTTCTTCTCCTTCTGCCTGTGTCTCTGCCTCTCTCTCTTTCTTTGTGTCTCTCATGAATAATAAACTCTTTAAAAAAATAAAAATAAAAACAAATAAAAACAAATATACTCTCCTACCCTAGTATTTTTTAAATTCACATTCAGTAGTTTATAATTGCATAAGTAATCAAATGCATTTCACTTTGAAATGAATAGTTTTCCTGAAACCAAATCTGTGTTACTTCTATATTGTCCTTGAAAAAGCTATCATTTCAAAGGTGGTTTAATTTTTATGACTGCCATTCTCAAATGGCTGTGTCACCTAATACATTTTTTTTAATTTCAATGCCAATCCTATCAACTGTTTTATAATTAGAAAATACCCACTTTTGTCAATTGGACTTCCCATTGAAGAAATCCTTAAGCGACTCCAGTTTTAATATCGTTGTTTTGTAAGAAAATCTGTGCATGATAATTTTTATTACCCAAATGAGGATGCACTGGTATATGCGATCTATGCTGCATCTCAATTATTCAGAAATCAGCAGTCAGATAATCTCAGTCCTCTGAAACAAAGTGGTTAGCTTAGTTGATGAACCCACAGTCAATTTTTAAAACCTGCCACACCTTCTGTGCCCTTAGTCAGTAGATGGCGCAGAACCACACTTAAGCTCTCACCTAAACAATGTATGTTAGGCAAATGCTGATTTTAATATTAGAGTCAATAGAACGCACTGACAGCAAAAGACAACAAAAGTAAATCAAAACAAAACAAACACCACACATCACAAGGTCCCAGGACACAAAACTTATCAGTTGAGAACAATATAGGAGAACAGCAAAAAGTCTCTGAGGAAATCACTTAAATTCTGTCAAGTGACTGATGTTTCACTATGACAACTCTGACAACAAGCAAAAAAATTTAAATAACCTTAAATTATACTCCATTTGTTCTGTTTAACAGAAGGGTAAATTTTATATTTTAAAAACATTTTGAAAAAATTTTCATACAAAACAAGTTTTGGCACATAAAAGGATAAGACTCAATTATCCACAAAATTAACGGATGAGAAATATACCATTTGTTATTGATGCCTAATGAACGAGGAATCACTCAAAGTAAAATTCCCAAGGTTAGACTATACTATGGCCATCTTTTAGGAGATGAACTATGATAAAGTGTGGTAACATTTTGGGGGCTTCAAACATGGAATTCCCTGTCCTAAGACAATTTTTGGTTAACAGTCAAAAAGATATCTGATAATTTCTGAAAGCTAGTCAGGCAAATTTTCCACTTAAATGGCTGGATACACTAAAAAAAAAATATCCTGATTTCACTTTTCACTTTGTTTTCTTTACATTGTGACTGCTAAGTAGACAGGTTGATCTGGTTTCTAGCTCCAACTTGCTAAATGACCTGTCCAAGTGACTCAATCTCTCTAGCCCTCCTTAGTTTCTTCATCAGTAAAGTGAAGGAGTTATACAAAATATGGCATGTTAACAGAATGAATTTACTAATAAAGTAAACCACAGAGTTACTACCTTAAGTCTTATCATCTATTTCTTTACTATACCTATACATCTATCTACATACATACTGTTTTGAAACTATCACAAACTATATGCTACTTTACATTTACATTTAAGGCCTAAAGTAAAAGAAATTATAATCATTTCAGAATCTTTTCCAATATTGAATATGTGTTATTCTCAAGATACAACAAATTTCTCATGTACTCAGTTAAATTAATTTAAAATACCATATAATGAATTATCTTTAACTTGAAAATATATGACTTTTTCTACCTGATACACATAAAAAACAACATATGATATGTAAAAGAATATTCATGGAAATTTCATTTATAATAGCCACATACTAGAAATAACCCAAATATCCACCAACAAGAGCATGAATGAATTCTGTCATAGTCATTCCAAAGGAATAACATAAAATGATGAAAAGGAATGAATATTACCTGCAACTACATAAATGATCTACAAAGCAGAACAATAAATAAAGGAAGAAAGAATACATATGATTCCAGACAATGGCACTACCAGCTGACCCACCCATGTCCAATGCTGCCTGATACCCCACTGGGCACCCAGTAGCCATATCAGGATCATGGTGAGGCAGGCAAGCAAATCCTGAAGGAAAGCATGAAGGCAGTCACAGGTGCTAATCTTTCGTCAGTATCCAACATGAGCTCTTGGTTTAGCCATAGGGTCCAGACCTCAGCTCTACCACCCCCAGCCATCTTTCTGTCTCTGCAATCAAAGCTGACACCTGCAAAAATGGCTAAACAAGGCAATGGAGACCTTGCAGCTGACTAGAGTGCTAACACTGGTGCTAGAAGAGGACCCATCCTCTTCATGCCTCAATGGAGAACAAAGACTTCTTCCAGCTGCTGGAAGATGACACATCCCTGAGGTGCTGGAGTTTGGAAAAAGCTGGACCCCAGCAGGAATGTGTGCTGTGATGTGACCCAGGTCAGGAGAACACCAAGCACAAAAAGGACATCACCCTCATCACCTTCAACATACACAAGTAAAATCCTTGGAACTTCTTTGGCAGCCTAGCATCAAAGCCACATTCTATAAGCTGTACTCCATTGAGCTGTGACTCTCAAGGACTTGGTCCAAAGTATTCAGGGAGCTGCTCCAGTTGGACCTCCATGTTGCTGCAAAGCCTGGGCCATATGTTCCTGGGAATTTCCTCACCCTGCTAAGCAGTGGCAGCGTCAGCACCAAGGTGGCCTCCATCTCTACTGATAGGGGTTCTGAGCTTCTGCCCCTAGACTTGTTCCAAGAAACACAATGCAAGCACTGTATCAGGTTTTGGGTCCTGCAAGCAGTGCACACTAGATAACTCACCTGTTTTCCCATGTTTTCTAACTGCATTATGACAGTTCCTATTAGTGTAATACCTCCACCCCTAGCCTATACCCTTTCCTGAAGAATGCTGTCCCTTCCTAACCATCTTTCAAGCCTCCCACTTACCCTGTCCCCTGGCAACTTGATCCCACCCTAATTAATGTTACATCTAAATGTTTTAGAACTCCTCCTGTCCCTAAGCTCCCCAGTACAATAAAGAGAGTCCTCTCTGACTTTACATTGATATCTTTAATTCTTTATACCCTTCTCCAAAATAAAAACATTACCAATAAAAATATTAAATTGTTTACAAAAAATACATGTGATTCCATAAAAATTAAGACAAAAAAAAGTGAACATGTTGCTAAGAAATACACATAAAAATGATAAAAATTATATAGAATTATATAAATAATTAGCATAAAAGTCAGGACATTGGTTACTTCTGAACAAAAAGGAGATGTATCAAGGGTTTCTGGGATGCCAAAATTATCTATGGTTACATGGATGTTTGCTTTATATTTACTTCTTTTACTATGTATTTTTCTTTTTTTTTTCTTGAAGATTTTATTTCTTTATTTGAGAGAGAGTGAGAGAGCAAGGGGGGGGTGCACAGGGGGGGAAGGTCAGAAGGATAAGCAGACTCCCTGCTGAATGAGGAGCCTGATGAGGCGAAGCTTGATCCTGGAACTCCAGAATCTGGGCTGAGCTGAAGGCAGGTGCTTAACTGACTGAGCCACCCAGGCACCCCCACATTTATGTTTCTATATTATGTTGTTTTATAATAAGTTTAAAATAGTATATTTTTTGAAATAATACATTCTTATAGAGAAGGAAAAGAATTCCTCTTTTTTGCTAACAATTTACTTATTTACATTTCTAATTTTTAGAAGAAATAAGAAATAAGTGATTTAATATTTAATAATAAAGAAAATAAATGCTTAATTCTCCACAATCCTAATTAAGAGTCTACTTCACTCAAATATTTCCCAATAGCTACAAAAAAAGTATCAGCCCATTAAAGAGTACAAGAATAGTTAAACTATTAAATCTTTGCTTAACTCCGTGTTGTTTCTGTTACTCTTTCTTCTTTTCAATGAAATGTATGCTTTCAGAAATAATTTAGATTATATCCAGGTAATAATTTTATATAGGATGTACTCCAAAAAATATATTTTAGCTCATTAGTAAGAAGAAAAACACTCTTAACTGTCACACATTTTCTAGCAATTTTGGGAGCATCTGTGTATGCATACAATGTGAGGTTTCATGGTAGGATGGACAGAGACATGATACTTAAGGTCCAGCCCAATTTTGCTCTCTGAAAATATTTTCACTATTTGTACAAGAAAACATGATAGCTGGATTATAGGATGGATATACAATGCAATTTACACTTAAAGTCCACTGTATAAAGTGTAATATAAGGTGATTCATTCAAAACAGATCCAATAATGCCTAATTTAAATTATACTGGAGCTGTTTTAAATGTTTCCTTTGGAAAAACAAAAGTACAGGGAATTAAATTACAAAAAAAGATTAACAATAAGAAGAATAAAAATAATAAACTGGCTTCAGTTATAAACATTATACACATACAACGTAGAAAATCCCAACACCTACAAGCATCTTTCAACATATATTTGTTATAACTTATAGATGCCACTATACACGAAGCAGACAATGAAACAGAAGCAAGACCATCAGCAACTTCCTCATACTCCAGATATCAACACTATCACAATGCTATCACTCATTATGATAATAAAGTTGCTTCTGTTGTATACTATTGTTTTCCTATGAATGCACCCTCTTTAGTGGATCCAGCTAACCAGTTATTTGCCCATCTATTAAGTGCCAACTTTAAAAAATTACACTGTGTCCAGCAGGGAGCAGCATTACAACATTCATAAGACTTAACATGAACATGAAACCGACAGAAAAAAAAGGAGGAAAAAAAAAAAAACACTTACCATAGGTCTGTTATACAATACATTCAATTTTTAAGGCAGTTGCAAGGCTTCCAGAAAATATCATCTAAAGCATGTCTGAGAGTATATATGGGTAATCCACGAGTTCAGGATTCCTAAAGCAGGAAATCAAAATTATATTAGGTAAAGGATTCCCTCAGCCGTGTTAAGTTGAATTACTATAAAATATTATTAAATATCTCTTAGTTGTTAAGGTATATATTTCTCTCAGTGGGTCGATGGGATTATAAATTCAGATATATAGTAACACTTTGGATAAAACAATTTTTAAAAACCCAGAATTATATTAAAGTCCTTTTATCCACCAGAAAATTTAAACAGAAGAAAGTAAGTGGGTGACATGATGTATCAACCAAACTAAAGAGAACAGTGGTCAAGGACTTAAAGGAGATAAGCCAACCATATGCAGTTCTAATACATCAAACTCCAAACAATTTGTAAGTAACAGGATATAACATCATTTCTATATGTCAGCATGAATATCTGAGGTTAATTTTAACAATGAAAAGGCAGCACAGTAGTGCATAATGTGGATGTTAAAACTGATTCATCAAATATTTACTAATTATAAGTAAATATACATGATATTGCAGAAATACTCCATGATGAGTTAAAAGGTGACAAGTGAAAAACACACTGAAAAAAAAAAAGAAAAACACACTATGTTTGATACTGTCTTGGATGTCAAAACCTGCTCCTATTCAACTAAAATAGCTCCAGGTCCGTTCTCTGACTGGAAAAAAAGGTTTTTTTTTACAAACATAAAATGAACTTTCTGTTATAAAAAAAAATAAGTCATGGGGATATAATATATAGTATAGGGAATGTAGTCAAAAACATTATAGTAACTTTAGTGACAGACTTATTTCATAATGTACAAAAATACCAAATCACTATGATGTGCACCTGAAACTAACAGGACACTGTATGTCAATTTTACTTCAAAAATAAGTAAAGTTTTATCTCCACTTTTATTTGAGATGTCAAAGTTTCATACATGTTTACATGCAACATTTCAGTCTCTACACTGAAGAATAAATATTTGCCATTAAAACATATTCATCCTGAAATGATAACATATAGTTTACATCATACACATTATTATATATTGATATATTAATATATCAATGATATTTATTTGAAATTTAATGAATAATATATAAAATGGTTCCTACTATTTTCTGATAAAATATGAAAAGCTTGACAAATATGCTATCAAGACTACAGTGATTCTCCAATAAGTATTATTAATTTTAATGAAGTCAAAGAAATTGATGTATCAGTCTTCTACCCTTTAACATTAAGGTATTCATGGAATTATTTCTTATATTTTGCCCTCCTTAAAGACTTTCTCTTATTCTATTTCTTGCCTTTGCTTGTGTACATTTCACTTTTTTGTGATACTTTTATTTCTATCAGTCTATCCTCTGTCTCTTTTCTAATATATTTGTTTCAATCTCAATTTTTGTTTTATTCAAACTCTTCCTTTTACGACTGTATCACCTTTATCTCTTTTATGTTAGGACCCTTAAAAGTGAGTTTTTTCTGCAGCAGCCTGTTTAAATATACTCTTTACCCATTCACAGGCACTGTTGTTGATCTTAACAATCTAACCTGACTGGAAATTCAATAAACTTAAATTATCTTGTTGCTACTTGTAAAAATATTTTTTTTCCTCTGAGTCATTAAATATTCGAAGAACTCAACATTTTGGAGTCAATCTTGAAACTCTGAAAAATCTCAAGAAAATTTAACCTCACACACTCATTCCAATCAATTTGAGACCACCTCTATTCTAATAAAGAAGTGATTTAAGAGTCTATCACCTCAGTTTGAATAAATAATGAGTAACAAACTTTTTATTTTTTTATTTTTTTAAATTTCTTTTTATTGGAGTTCAATTTGCCAACATATAGCATAACACCCAGTGCTCATCCCATCAAGTGCCCCCCTCAGTGCCTGTCACCCCAACCCCCTGCCCACCTCCCTTTCCACCACCCCTTGAGTAACAAACTTTTTAAAGTCAAAAGAACTTTCAGTACGTTTTATTCATGTGTGTGCATGTGCACATTTTCATTAAAAAGCAAAGATACATGAAATAAACCCTTACTTCTAATATATACTGTCAAGTCTGTAAAGAAAAGTGATTTCCCTATTCAGGACTCTCTAATATGAATACTAACACTAATGGTATTAATTATTTAAAAATAATCACACAATATTATATATAATGTTTATTTTTAAAAATTATGAACAGATTATAATACATTTATAATATAATTACCTAAAAAGAGACTGTAGTGAGTTGAGTAGTGTTCCTCCCTCCCCCTAAATTCCTGTCCATCAAGAATCTCAGAATGTGACCTTATTGGGATGTGGAGTTTTTGCAGATATAGTTAAGGTACAGGCCAATATGAGATCATACTAGATTAGGGTTAGGTCCTAAATCCAATGAGAATTAGGATTAGAATAAGGAGACCAAAAAGGACATAAAGAGAAACAGAAAAAAAGACAATGTGAAAATGGAGGCAAAGGTTGGAGTTATGCTGCCACAAGCCAAGGAGCAACAGGAGCCATAAAAAGCTAGAAGCAAGGAAGGATTCTTCCCTTGAGCCTTTGGAACAAACAAGGCTCTGCTGATACCTTGATTTTGAACTTCTGGTTTCCAAGAGTGATCAAGTAAATTTCTGTTGTTTTAGGCTACGAAGTTTGTAGTATTTTGTTACGAAAATTCTAGAAAATCAATTACAGATTTTGGTCAGGAACAGAATGTTGTAGAAACATGAATGTTAAAGGACTTCCGGTAAAGCCTCAAGAAGGAAATGAGGGACATGTTATTAGACACCAGAGGGAAAGCAATCCTCATTTTAAAGTTGCAGAAAACTTGGCTGAATTGTGCTCTACCACTGGGTGAAAAGCAAGACTTGTAAACAATGAATTTATATATTTAGCTGAGGAGATTTCCAAGCAAAGTGTTAAAGATGTATACTGGTTTCTCCTTGCTGCTTATAGTAAAATGCAAGAGAAAGAGATAAATTGAGGAAGGAACTGTTAAAAAAAAAATCAGCATCAGACAACTTGGATAATCCTTCATCTATCTAGACTGCAAAAGAGGCTAACATCACAAATCATTAGGAAAATGCTAGTCAAAACCACAGTCATATACAACTTCAAACTCAGCAGGATGACTATTATCCAAAAAACAGAAAAAACAAAAGTTGCTGAGCACTAGAACCCCTGTGCACTGTTAATGAGAATGCAAAAATGGATCAGCCACTGCGGAAAACAGTTTTTGGCAGTTCCTCACAAAGTTAAACATAGATTTACCATATGATCTGGCAATTCCACTCCTAGGTATATACCTAGGAACTGATAGTGTGGACTCTAAGAGGTACTTGTGCACCAATGTTCATTGCACCACTACTCATGATAGGTAAAAGGAAACAACTCAAATGTCTATCAAAAAAATGTATGGATCAGGGCCACCTGGGTGGCTCAGTCAGTTGAGCATTTGACTCTTGCTTCAGCTTAGACCACGATCTCATGGGTGGTAAGACTGAAATCCATAGCAGGCTCTGCTCAGTGTGGAGTCCACTTAGGATTCTTTCTCTCTTCCTCTCTCTTGCCTTCTACCCCTCTCCCTTTTCTCTGAGATAAATAAATACATCTTTAAGGAAAAAAATGTATGGATAAACAAAATGTGCTATATACATACAATGAAATATTACCCAACCATAAAAAGAAATGAAGTTTTGGTACATGTTACAAGATGGATGAACTCTGAAAAACACTATGCTAAGTGAAAAACATTATGCAAATGATAACAAAGAACAAATATATAATTCCACTTCTATGAAGTACAGGCAAACTCAGAGAGACAGGAAGTGGAATAAAAATACTAAAGGCTGGGCAATGGAGGAATGGGGAATTATTGCTCAATGGGCAAAGAGTTGTTTGGGATGATAAAAAAAGACCTGAAAACAGACAGTGGCAATGTTTATAGAACATTGTAAATACACCTAATGGCACTGAATTGTATATTTAGAAATAATTAAAAGGGTAAATTTTATCACAAAAAGCTTTTCCTTAAGAAAAAAAAAAAGGGCTCAAGACCTTGAGCCAACTAAGAGGGTTGACATAACTACTTCAATTAGAGAATCATGACTGAACTACTGATAAGCTCTAAAATGAATATATCCCAATGCTCAGCAAGGTAAAATGATCATCACATATGATAGCAATTCATTAATTTCATGTGAATTCATTTAAGAGATGTTAATAGAAAAAGGAAACATGATTTGCTTTATTTTTAAAATGAATTTACCTGAGAATACCAGACTATAAACTTATTTTTGAATCTTTCATTATGAAGAATGATAAAATTTTACAGGCATACTTCAGATATATTGCAGGTTCTAAACCACCACAATAAAGCAAGTATCACAATAAGGTGACTCAAATTAATATTTTGGTTTCCGAGGGCATATAAAAGTCACATTTACACTACACTGTAGCCTATTAAGTATGCAATAACATTATGTCTAAAAAATATACCTTAAAATAGTTTATTGCTAAAAAAAATTGCTAACCATCATATGAGCTTTCAGTCAGTCATAATTTTTTAGCTGGTGAAGGGTGCTGCCTCAGCGCTGATGGCTGCTGACTGATCAGGGTGCTGCTTGCTGGGGGAGCTGTGGCGATTCCTTTAAATAAGACAACAATGAAGTCGGCCACATAGTCTGACTATTCCCTTCATGAATGATTTCTCTGTAGGATGCAATATCGTTGGATAGCATTTTACCCACAGCAGAACTTCTTTCAAAAATTGAGTCCAGGGCAGCCCAGGTGGCTCAGCGGTTTAGCGCTGCCTTCAGCCGAAGGTGTGATCCTGGAGACCAGGGATCGAGTCCCACGTTGGGCTCCTTGCATGGAGCCTGCTTCTCTCTCTGCCTGTGTCTCTGCCTCTCTCTCTCTCTCTCTCTGATGAATAAATAAATAAAATCTTAAAAAAAAAAAAATTGAGTCCATCCTTTCAAACCCCACCACTGCTTTATTAGCTAAGTTTATGTAACTTCCTAAATCCTATGATCATTTTATTTTATTTATTTATTTATTTATTTTTATGATAGGCACACAGTGAGAGAGAGAGAATTGTGATCCTTCCTTCAGAAGGCTTTCAATTTACTTTGACCAGATCCATCAGAAGCACTATTGCAGTTACAGCCTTATGAAATGTATTTCTTGGGGCACCTGAGTGGCTGTTAGGTGTCTGCCTTTGGCTCAGGCCATGATCGATCCCAGGGTTCTGGGATTGAGCCATGCATCAGACTCCTTGCTCGATGGTGAGCCTGCTTCTCCCTCTCCCTCTGCCTCTCACTCCCCTTGCTTGTGCTGTCAAATAAATAAAATCTTTAAAAAATTATTTCTTAAATAATAAGATTTGAAAGTTGAAATTACTCAATTCATGGGCTGCAGAATGGATGCTATGTTAGTAGGCATGAAAACATTAATCTCGTTGCACATCTTCATAGGAGCCTTTGGGTGACCAGATACACTGTCAATGAGCAATAACACTTTGAAAAGAATCTTTTTTAGTTTTTTTTTTTGTGTGTGTGTGTGTGTGCGTGTGAAATCTCAATTGCGAACTTAATAAACTATGTTGTAAATAGATGTGCTGTCATCCAGGGCTTGTTGTTCCCTTTATAGAGAACAGGTGAAATAGATTCAGCATATTTCTTAAGGGCCCTAGGATTTTCAGAATGAGAAATAAGCATTGGCTTCAAGTCGCCAGCTACATTAGCCCCTAACAAGAGAATCAGCCTATCTTTAGAGGCTCTGAAGCCAGGCATCAACTTTTTCTCTCTTCCTATGAAAGTCCTAGATGGTATCTTCTTTCAATAAAAGGCTGCTTTGCCTACGTCAACCTTGAAAATCTGTATTTTAGTATAGCCACATTTGTTAATGATCTTAGGTAGATCTTCTGTAAAACTTGCTGCTTCACCATGTACTTTTATGTTATAAAAACAGCTTCTAAAAAAAAAAAAAAAACAGCTTCTTTCTTCAAACCTTATGAACCAATCTACGCTAGCTTCAAACTTTTCATCTGAAGCTTCCTTATCTCCCTCAACCTTCATGGAACTGAAGAGAGGGGCTTTCTCTGGCTTAAACTTTGGCTTAAAAATGTTAAGGCTACTTTAATCTTCTATTCAAACCACTAAAATTTTCTCCATGTTAACAATGAGGTTTCACTTTCTTGTCATTCATGTGTTCATTGGAGTAGCATTTTTAATTTCCAAGAATTTTCCTTTGCATTCACAACTTGGCTGTTTGGCACAAGAGGTCTTTCAGGGTATCTTGGCTTTCAATATGCCTTCCTCACAAAGCTTAATCCTATCTGGCTTTTGATTTAAAGTGAGAGGTGGGACTCTTCCTTTCACTTGAACACTAAGAGCCCACTGATGGGTTATTAATTGGCCTAATTTCATGTTGTTATGTCTCAGAGAATATTAGGTAGGCACAAGGAGACCCAGAGAGATGGAAAATGGGAGCAGGCAAAACAACACACAACATTTATTGGTAAATTCACTGTCCTAGATGGGCACAGTCTCTGGTGTTCCAAAACAATTACAATAATGACGTCAAAGATCACTGATCACAGATTACCATAACAAACAATAATGAAAACGGTTGAAATATTCTGAAAATTACCAAAATGTGACACAGAGATAAGAAGTGAGCAAATGCTGTTGGAAATGGCGCCAGTACACTTTCTCAATGCAGGGTTGCCACAAACCTTCAATTTATAATAAATGCATTATCTGTGAAGTACAATAAAGCAAAGTGAAATAAAACAGGGTATGACTATTATACAAAATGGCTTTTGACATTTTTTTTAACTTTCCATTTGGGGAATGAAAAAATAAAAACATGACATTAAAACTCTAAAGATATATATATATATATATATTTTTTTTTTTTTGAGAGTGAGCAAGCTTGCAAATGGGGTGGTAGCAGAAGGAGGGAGAGAGAGAATCTTAAGCAAGCTTCATGCCCAGTGTGGAGCCTGACTTGAGGCTTGATCCTATGACCCCAAGATCATGACCTGAGCTAAAATCAAGAGTCTGACACTTAACCGACTGAGCTACCCAGGTGTCCCAAGATCTTTTTTTTTTCTTTAATCAATCCATTTATTACCTTACGGTTCTGTGGATTACCAGCAAAGACAGTCTTGATTGGGTTCCCTGCTCAGAGTATCCCAAAGTCAAAAATCAGGCTGAGATCTTCTCTGGAGTCAGTGGGAAGGAATCCACTAACCCATCTCCTCTAGGTTGAAGGCAGAATCCTGTTCTTCACACTAAGAAATGGTCTAAGATAGTTCCCTCTTCCTATTTGCTGTCAGCTGAGGGCATTTTCATTGTCCTTAAGGTTTCCTACATCCCTTTTCCCATGGTCCCTCCATCTTAGACCCAGTATGTCACATCGTTTAAATTCTGATTTAAAAATAAGTAAATAAATAAATAAATAAATTCTAATTTTAACTTGTTAGCTAGAGAACACTCTCTCTTTTTTTTTTTTTTTTGAAAGGTCTCATGATTAGCTTAGGCTCACATGGTCAGTCTCCCTATCTTTATTGATTTTTTTAGTCTCCCTATCTTTAGATCAACCGTGCCCATGACAACATAATTGGGGAAGTGATATCTAATCATGTCCACATGTTCCAGGGCTTAGGGTAGTCCACTGTTGGGAGGCCATCTTCAATAAAATTCTAAAGATTTTTAAAAGCAAATAGTTTTATTAAAGATCTTGTTTCAGTGCTGGACAATCCTGATGAAAAAGTTCTTTAACCTCAATTTAAATTAAAATTTCCATGCTCCCAAGAAACAAAGAGTCTAATTTCCCTTTCACAGATTAACATAGGTTTTAGAAAACTCAGAATCATTCATCTAGGGGTTAAATATGTTGCACTTACTATCCCAGTTGTTTCATACCACATTTTCTCACCATCCTGGGCACTGAATATATACCCTTTTCTAGCAATGGAAACAGGCTTCATTTTTTTTTTTTTTTTTTTACTAATATCCATAAATTGGCTAAATGGGCTATCTTTAGGAGGATATTGAGTTTGGGTCCAGGTGCAACCAGTAAATAAGAGCACGGATTTTTGTCATCAGACAGCTTAACTCGTTGTGAATCCTAGTTCTATCACTTAATAGTTATGTGACTACGATGACTAATTTTATATGCCAATTTAACTGGGCCAGGGGATACTGTGAAATTTGGCAAAACATTATTCCAGGTGTTCCTGTGAGGGTGTTTCTAGAGTCGATTAACATTTGTATCTTCAGACTGAGTAGAGCAGATCACCCTCCCTAATATGAGTATGAATTATTCAATTCATTGAAGGCCTGAATAGAATAAAAGGCTGATCCTCAGACCAATACAAGGGAGTGAAAACCATCAACACACTAGCTAGACATTTTGAAGAATTTCTGTAAGATAATATATGAAATCATAATGATAGGTAGGTTAGGGTGGAAATGTTAGAGTTGAGTAGCTGTGAAAGAGGTAGTAAGGCCTACAAAATGTAAAATATTTACTATCTGGCCTCTGAAAAAGTATGCCAACCCCTGACTAAGCACACACAGGAGTATGTTTCAGGGAAGATAGAGGAATTTTTTTCATGTGACTCTTAAGGGGTTGCAGGCTGAATCAACAGCTATGGAGGATAACCTACTAAACAAAGGTAAAAACAGGGGGCACCAAAAAAAAACCCAAACCAAACTAAACCAAACCAAAACAGGGGACACCCGGATGGCTCAGCGGTTGAGTGTCTGCCTTTGGCTCAGGTCCTGGGATTGAGTCCCACACCGGGCTCCCTGCAGGGAGCCTGCTTCTTCCTCTGCCTATGTCTCTACCTCTCTCTGTATGTCTCTCATGAATTAAAAAAAAAAAAGGTAAAAAGTACCTGAGAGGAACTTGGGATCCAAGTATGGTGGCTGGAACCTAGGATAGGATCCTTCTTATCTGGCTATTAGAGAAGGGCCTGGGCTATCTGCTTATCCACTCTGAGCAAAACACACCAATAAGTCAGTCCTGCCCACATATTAAGAAAAAAAAATCCATCAGTATTCTTTCCATATAGGGTAAAGATTTGCTAGAGAAACAAAGGAAGAGAAAAGCTACTCCAGTAATCCATATTATTTAACTGGCCATATATCAATATGAACGGACAACCAAGGATGACCAAAATTTAAGGAAACCACAGGCATGAAAAAGAGAATAAGGAACTCTAAAGCAAACATAGGTAATCTGAGGAGGGAAGAAAAAAGAAAAAGAATTCTATTTAACGTCTTTGGAGAAACTGTGTAAGATATTGCACCTATAAAACAAGAAGGCTGTGAAAAAGTAGGATTAAAAGAAGAGCAGAGTTTAAAGAAATTTAAAATAAAAGGCCTGTCTACCACTGCCTCTCCCCACATATAAAAAAAAAAACTTGAAGAGTTGGAAGAAAGGTTGAAGAAATACAGAATAACCCAGTGTAGGTAATACTCTCTCTAAAATAGTGCAGGAGACTCTCTACACATACACACACACACACGCACGGAAAAGCAACAGAAAGGACCCAGACAATACAGAGTAGAAAAAGAAAAATATATATACTCCTAGACACATCTCTGACCTAGAGTAGAGGCTGTCAAACTAGGGCCCATGAGCCAAATCCTGCCAGCACCATTTTAGCAAATAAGGTTTTACTCTAACACAGAATGCTTATTTGTTTACAAGTTCTCTGAGACTGCTTTTGTACTAACTACAACAGCAGAATTAAATACTTGCAACAGGGACCATATGGTCTGTAAAGTCTAAAATATTTTACCATTTGTTCTTTTACAGAAAAAAACTGTCATATCTAGATCAGGAGCTATGTTTTCCATAGAGTAACAGGAAGCCAAATGCAGTGTTTAAATTTAAATATTAAAATTAAAAATTCTGTCCCTCAATCGTGTCAGCTACATTTCAAGTGCCCAACAGCCATATGGGTAGAATGGTTATCACACTGGACGATGTACATATAAAACACTTCCATCAACACAGGAAATTCTACTGGACAGGCCTTATTTGGAAATTACCATTAACAGATTACCAGAATTATATTTTAATTATTTATTTCAAAAGTACTATAGTAAAAAACAAAAAATAGGTAAAAGAAGTAGGAAGAAAGATTACATTCAGAAAAAAACAAATCAGTAATGTTGTAAATGGAAATAATGCATACACCTAATATGTCATTACATGAAAATAGTTTTAAAATAGGTTTTTTGTTGTTGTTGGGAGTAAAATAGGTTTTTAAAAAAATGCTACAAAGTTATTCAGAGAAAAGAATTGAGAAAAAATCAAAAGATATAGCATTACAAATGAGTAAATATTATAGATATGGAATAGATTACACAAGAATTCAATGTAGAGAATGCAATTAATTAATGCTATCAAATTTGAAAATAAAAAAGTGTTTCCTAAGAAAATATAATTTAAAGAAAGAAAGGTAGAATAATTATATGGAACAAAAGTCATAACGAAAATTTTTAAAAAGTTGTTTATTAATAGATGGCTTCAATTTAGTTCTGAGTTAAAATATTTGCTACGATTTTTATTTTCATCTTATACTGCAAGAAACTTCATATCCAGTATATAAAGCATAAACATACTTCATATCCAGACTCTTAAGCTAGAAAACAGCAGTCCAAAGTGATATATTCCCCTCTCTTAACACTATTCAATGTACCAAGAATTATAGATTTCTTTACAGGGGAGCTCACTATTCTGCATGATGTTCCATGCAAAATCTGATGTAAGAAGATTCAAATGTAATGGTTTTAAGTATTTGGCCTTTCCCTTGACTTCCATAATTATTCATACTGAAGATGAATTGATCAATCTCAACGGAACTGTCCAGGATAATTAGCACGACACACAGGCTTACACTAGCACCACATATTTATGCTTATGAGAGTCCTCAAGTTGACACATGAAAGGAGCACCTGGCACCAGTCAGTAGTTGTTCAATTCCTTCCTTGGGCTACACGCAAAAATAAAGAACAGTCCCAGTTTAGGAGATATACCAATATTGGGCCATTCTGGTTCTGGCATTTGTCTTTCATCACTAAAAATTTTTAGTGTTCTACTGTTTACCACTAAAAATGTCTTGTTTAATTACCCTTACAGATATTTACTTAACAATCTCCTTAAACCAAAACATGTTTACCTCTCGACACATTTACCAGATTATATTGAATACTCCAAGACATTAGTATACAATAGATTCTCAAATTTTTTATTTCAAACTCCTCAATTTTCTGTTTTTATTTAAACATCCACTAAAATTAGGATGATCATAAGTACTCATGTGCACCCAGACAATCCCAGATTATACCTGCCTCATGGCATTCAAAATAATTCATTATTTCGGCATTCTTAAAAATGTCCTAAAAACGATTCACGGGTCAGTGAGGAAATCAAGACCAAAAATAGAAAATATTTTGAAATAAATGTTGATGAAAACATAAAATATTAAAAGTTGTAGGGCACAGGTAGAGCAGTATTTAGAGAAATTACAGTCTGGATTATAAAACAGTATATTAGAAAAGGAAGAAAATTAATGAATTAAGCTTTTATCAGAAAGGAGAAAAACCAAAATCTCAGCCAGTCAAAACAACTGAATGCAAAGGGAAAAAAATAAAGATCAGTAATTGACAAAACAAAAAGTAAACATAAAACAGAAAAAACTTTAAAGCCAAAATTTGGATTTTTACAAAAAGAATAAAAATGAAAAATCCCTAGCAAATCTAACAATGAAAAAAAAAAAAAAAAGAAAAACACGAATAATATCAGCAACTACAGTCATTTAAAAGGTAGTAAAAGCTGCTTTTAGTATGGTGAAGTAAGCTCATAACAGACAAACTCTCCCATAGGTAACAATCATAAACTCAAGACAAAATGCAAAACACAATTATGTGAAGGCTCTACAGATTGAACAGAAGCAAAGAGATTTTGCTGAGGAGTCAAAGTTGTAAAAAAAAAGATGGCCAAAAGGTTTCTTATTTTTATTGATTTACCTGAGCACAGAACAGTACAGGTAGTTAAAACAAAGAAACAAAGTCATCCTTCTGAAGAACCTGAAGAATCACAAACTAACCAAAGGAATGGAGAACCTAGAAAGTAATCTATCTAATCAGTGGGACTTTACTTTTTGAAAAAGTGATAACTCCATATAACAAGGAAAAAATAGTCTTTTCGATAAATAGTGGTAAGTCAATAGGCTATCTAATAGGAAAAACAAATACATCTTTATCCCTGCCTCACACCAAAGGAAAAACAAAATCAATTCCAGCAGAATGCAGATTCAAATATTTAAAAGTAAACATCAGGGTTTTTGAAAAACAATGATATCTTTGGAAACTTGGAGTATGCAAACTCAGCTATAAAGCTCAATCGGTGGAGTACCTGACTCTGGATCTCAAGGTTCTAAGTTTGAGCCTTGTGATGGATGTAGAAATTACCTCAAAAAATAAAAAAATAAAAAGAATATGAAAAGGCTAGTCACAGACTAAGAGAAGATATTTGTAACATATTTATTCTAAACTGAACCTTTATCCAAAATATAAAAAGAACTCCTAAAAATCTAGAAAATCCAACATTCTCACTTCTACAAAAATTAGTAAAGACACTAATTGACTCTTCATATAAGAGGTTTATCTAAATGGCCAATGAACATATGAACAGATACTCAACTTCATCAGTTCAAATCCAAATAACAATGTCATGCCACAACCCTTTCAGAAAGGCTAAAGCAAAAAGAAAATATTAAGTGTTGGTAAAGGCAGGCAACTGAAATTCTCAAATATTCCTGGTAAGAGTATAAATTGGCACAATCACGTTAGAAAGACATTTGGACACAATTAGTAAACTAGCCAAATCCTTTTTCAACAGCAGAATGGATAATGAATTGTGATATATTCACAATACTATAAAGCAATAAATAATTCACATCTGTATACATTAATAGCAATCATTTCACAAGCATAATGAGCAAAAGAAACCAAACACAAGAGTAAACAGTATATGGCTTCATGTACATGAAGTATAAAGCGCCTGCCTTTGGCCCAGGGCGCGATCCTGGAGACCCAGGATCGAATCCCACGTCGAGCTCCCGGTGCATGGAGCCTGCTTCTCCCTCTGCCTATGTCTCTGCCTCTCTCTCTCTCTCTCTCTCTCTCTCTCTGTGTGTGTGAGTATCATAAATAAATAAAAATTTACAAAAAAAAAATAGGTAAAGCAAATCAGGACTTTGGTTTCTCTTCATGAGTGTACCAAAAGGAAGAAAAATGAGATTACATAGGATACAAGAACTCCCTCTGTACAGGCATGACCTTGACATTTATTCATTCAATCATGCTGCCGTAACAACGTCAGACCCTACAGTAAACCTTCACAATGTCTCTGTTAATATGGTTTGGTTTACCTGCTTAGTCACAATGGTAATACAGACCCTAGGTCTCAGAAAGCCATTGAAAGACAATTGGAGAGATACTCATTTCATTCAGGAGATGCTAGTTGTTTAGTATGACCAACATGTTTTTTGGTATACCTTACATAGGTTGCTGCAGTCTTTCTATTGTATTTGAAGACTTCCAAGAATACTAACTTGTTGGAACCCTTATGAAAATGCTCCCACTATGCGGCAATAGGGGTCATATATATGTTGCTTATGGAACCCTCAGACTGAAATTTTATACAGCAAATTTCATAATAAAGAAGTTTAAAAGTTACAATAGAATTGAGAGACAGGTACAGAAATTTCCCGTATACTCCTGACCCCATATATGTACAGCCTCCACTATTATCAATGTCACTTACCAGAACAGCACATTTTTTACCAAGGATGAACCTACCTACCTACATTGACACATTACAATCACCCAAAGTCCACAGTTGACCTTCGGATTCACTTTTTGTGCTATATATTCTATTGGTTTGGACAAAAGTATAATGACATATCCATCATACAGAACATTTTCACTGGCCTAAAAATCCCTCTGTGCTCTGCTGATTCATCTCTCTCCTCAACCATCTCTAGCAGCCACTGATCTCTTTATTGTCTCCACAGTTTTGACTTTTCTAGAATTCCACAGTTGGAATCAGTATATAGTTTTTTTGAATTGATTTCTTTCACTTAGTAATTTGTATTTAAATTTTATTTTATTTTATTTTATTTATGATAGTCACAGAGAGAGAGAGAGAGAGAGAGGCAGAGACATAGGCAGAGGGAGAAGCAGGCTCCATGCACCGGGAGCCCGATGTGGGATTCGATCCCGGGTCTCCAGGATCGCGCCCTGGGCCAAAGGCAGGCGCCAAACCGCTGCGCCACCCAGGGATCCCAGTAATTTGTATTTAAAGTTCCTCCATATCTTTTCATAGCTTGATACATCATTTGTTTTTAGCACTAAACAATATTCCATTGTCTGGATATACCACACATTATTTACTCATTCCTTACTGAGGGACATCTTGGTTACTTCCAAGTTTTAGAATTATAAATAAAGCTGCTATGCACATACATGTGCAAGTCTTTATGTCGATGTTTTCAACTCCTTTGGGTAAATGTATAAGATCATGACTGCTGGAACATATGTTAAGAGCATGTTTAGTTTTGTAAGAAATCTCCACAAACTGTCTTCTCAAGTGGCTGTACCATTTTGCATTTTCATCAGCAATGTATGACAGTTCCTGTTGCTCCACATTCTCATCAGTATTTGGTGTTGTCAGTGTTTCAGGTTTCGGCCATACTAGTAGGTGTGTAGCAGTATCTCAATGTTGTTTAAATTTGCATTCCTTTGATGACATATGATGTGCGGCATCCTTTCATTTGCTTTTTGCCATCTGTAGGTCTTCTTTGGTCAAGTGTCCGTTAAGGTCTCTGACCTATTTTTAATTCAGGTTGCTTACTGTTGAGTTTTAAAGAGTTCTTTGTATATTCTGGATAAAAATATTTTATCAGATATAACATTTGCAAATATATTCTCCCAGTATATGACTTTTCTTCTCAATCTCTTGACATTGTCTCTCACAGAGCAACAGCTTTTAATTTTAATGAATTAGTTATTTCTTTCATGGGTCATGTGTTTGGCATTATATCTAAAAAAGCATCAGAAACCCAAGATTCTCTAGGTTTTCTCCTATGTTATCTTCTAGGAAGTTTATAGTTTTGCATCTTATGTTTAGATATGTGATCCACTAGAGTTGATTTCTGTGAAGGATGTTAGGTCTGTGCCTAGATTCTCTTTTGTATTCTTTGCCAATGCTGTTCCAGCACCATTTGTTAAAAAGACCATCTTTGCTTCATTGTGTTGTCTTCACTCGTTTGTCAAAGATCAGTAGATTTATGAGTCTACTTCTAGGTACTCTATTCTGTTCCCCTGATCTATTTGTCTATTCTTTTGCCAATACCACACTGTCATAATTACTGTGGCTTTATAGTAATTCTTGAAGTCAGATAGTTTCAGTCCTCCAATTTTGTTTTTCTCCTTCAATATTGTGTTTGCTATTTTGTGTCTTTTGCTTCTCCATATAAACTTTAAAATCAGCTTGTCATATTCATAAAATAACTTCCTGGGATTTTGATTGGGATGGCATTTGAATCTACAGACCAATTTGGGAAGAACTGACATCTTGACACTGAGTCTCCTATCCATAATTATGGATTATCTTTCCATTAATTTTTTCTTTGATTTTGTTCATCAGAATATTGTGGCTTTCCTAATAAAGATCTTGTACATATCTTTTTAGATTTATGCCTTAATTTTTTGGATACTAATGTAAATTACATTGTTTTTAATTTCCAATTCCACTCATTCACTGTTGGTATATAGGAATTGATTTCTTTCTTTCTTTCTTTCTTTCTTTCTTTCTTTCTTTCTTTCTTTTTTATTTTTATTTATTTTATTATTATTATTTTTTTTTTTTTTTGAGAGAGAGAGAGGGAGCATGTGTGCATGTTGTGGGGCAGAAGGGGCAAAGGGAGAGGAAGAAAGAGAATCTTAAGTAGGCTCCATGCCTAGTGTGGAGGCTGATGCAGGGCTCAACTCACAGTACTGAGATCATGACCTGAGCTGAAATTAAGAGTTGGACAGCTAACCAACTGAGCCAACTAGGTGCACTGGAGCTGATTTCAGTTTGGTAGCAAGGAGAGATGGCTTTATTGAGAATATGTAGGTTGAAGTGAGATTTGAAGGATAAGTAGAAGTTAACTAGTGGACTTTTAGAGGAAGAGAACATGGGAGAATAAATAAATGCTAGAGTGCAGGGAGTAAGGAAATTTACAGTGATGTGCCCACAGAGGCAAGGGAGGGAACTATATGCAGGTGCTTGATAAGTATTGTTTTTATATTATCAGACTTCTATTTTGAAAGGATTAGGATGGCTCTTGAATGAAGAATATATATACTACAAATGAGTTAAGATGAGGGCTGTATATCCCAGGCCATTAGAAAGCTATTAAGAAGTAAAATCCATAGGTCTTGGTAATGTAATGGACATAGAATGATGCTCAAGAGAGGACCTGAGTGTAAAAAAAAAAAAAAAAAAGAGAGAGGACCTGAGTGTAGTGAGGTTCCTTGTCTTAGGCAACTAATTCTGCAAATGGTCTTATCATTTACTAAGATACAAAACACAAGAGAATTTCAGTCTGGGACACTAAGATTTTGAGGCCCCACAAAGAATTTCAAGCAACTGGTAAAGTAAGTATTTGAATTTATAATTCTGAAGGTCAGAAAAGTGACCTGGACTATAGATGTCAGTCATTGATATATAAATGTTAACTGAGGTCCTGAGACTAGATAAAAGCAAGAATATGGATAAAAAAGAGAAAATGGTCTTTAGGTCTCTAAGATTTAATGGCAGAAATAAGGGAAAAGAGCTTATTTCATTTACACCCGTTAGCAATTGAATTGTCCCCCCACCTTTCAAATACTGATCCTTCTCCTGTGTTATGATTTCCATTCCTTCTATGTCACTCAGGTCCTTTTATCAGTTGTCCAGAATTATACTCCAGTGCCTTATTACTTCTAACAACAAAATTCCTCCCTTAAACTTTTGTCATCTCCCTCTATCTTCCTTCACAGAAAAGCTTTCTAAAATGTAAAATGGTCTGCTTTTATGGAATATTCGACTCCATTTGCCACTCAATTCTAAATACAATTATTTGACTTTTCAGTTTACTACTCCCTCAAATCTTCCTTAACAAAGCCTGAAAAACATAATTACTAATTCAAATATTTTCAAATTCTTATTTTATTTTCTGTTTCTCTGCCCGTTTTATTTTTTTAAAGATTTTATTTATTCATTTATGAAAGACACATAGAGAGAGGCAAAGACACAGGCATAAGAAGAAATAGGCTCCTCATGGGGAACCTGATGCGGAACTCGATCCCAGGACTCCGGGATCACGCCCGGAACTGAAGGCAGACGCTCAACCACTGAGCCACCCAGGCATCCCTCTGTCCAAGTTTTAAATCTCATCTTCCCTAAAGTTTATTCTTAGTTCTATTTTTTCCTCAAAGTACCTATTTCCTTGGTGAATTTAGTAAACTCCCACCATGTGCTAATTAACTTCAAATATATATGTTTCATCTGGAGACCCCTCTCACATAGCCCAGTGTGTACTGGACATTTCTACTTGGATACTCCTAGGGTACCTCCAATTAAACATATTCAAAAAAGATTTTAAAACCTCATTTTATGATCTCCCATTCTCTAAAACAACCAACACCAGAACTACAAAATTCTGCCATTTTCCTTTATTCTTTATCCTCTGTTATCCACAAACCTGCTTAGAGATCTGTTAAGTCATCTTTGATTCCTCCTGTTAACTTTCCTTGGTCACAACAATTCTACTCCTCATAGTAATCTCTTAATTCCATCTCAGGCTTATCCCAATCACACACTTAGCCAATCCATTCCTTTCTAGTGTACTCTTAGCCCAAAATATATCAAATATGATTGTTATGTTACTGCTTAACTTAAAATTTTTCAATGATTTCCCATTTCCCATTATTTTTACAAAAAACAAGAGCCACAACTTTTAAAAAAATCAATTAGATCTTTGTCTAATTTCTCCAGTCTCTTCTTAGTACTCTCTATAAATCATAAGAACTACTTGCACAGAAGCAGTAAGAGCAGATTTATTGAAGAATAGTCTCCCCATTCTCTGTAATGGCTTTCATCGTCTAGAATGCCCTTATCTTTTACACTTCCTTCATCACACAGGTTAAACTTCCCCTCAAGAGAAACTTTTCCAGGCTCCTCTCCTCTCTCTCAGTCCAACTTAGGTATCCTGCATTTGTCCTCCATACTACTTACATATTATTATCCTATTTACCCACCCACCTCCCCCAACTATGAACTCAAGAAGAAAAGAGACCAAGTATTCTTTCTCCTATAACCTGAATGCTTAGCATACTCACTGGGATTTAGTATGTGCTCAATAAAATAGTTGTTACATATTAAATTATTAACATCACATCTAAACATACCCTTTTAACTCTTTCCTTCCACAAATATCTCATTTATTCCAATGTTTTACATTCAACTCAACATACTGGTAAATTCAAGTATTTGGCATTATTTGCTTTGACAGTAAAAGTTTTGTCTTTGTAAAAAAATTAAGATAAATTAATTTATTCTATGATAATGTTAGATGAAAAATATATCCTCATTTCAAGAATGCCTTGGTGTGCATATAAGGCATGCTTTCTGAATTATAAAGTTGAAAAAAATTCTTCAGTTCTAGTAATAACGTGAACAAACAATCATACCATCACTTTTAGAAATTAAAGGATGAAGTAAATGGAGAGGAAACAACAGAAGATGTAGTAAAGCAGCTTATAAAAATTCAATATTAGTAGCATTTCAAATTTTTCGGAGCAGCAGAAATATCCAACAAGTTTCCATTTGAAATTAGACTGCTTTGTCCCTTTTTGTTTTGACCTTTTTAGCACTTATTTACTACAGGAAAAAACTAGCACATGCCTTACAATGTGTTCACTTTAAGCGCTAAGCTGTTTTTTATGCGTTAATCTTTCTCCCCCTAAATGAGAACGTTTTATTTCTACAGGCCTAAAATGACACATTAGGTCTAAGCAGACAGTAAGCACCCAACAGCTCTTTACTGAATAATTTATATTACAAATTTATACTGAGGAAATATTCTAAACGAAAGCATCTAAACTTTGACCAAGCTTCCCAGTTGATACACAGTTAAATAGTAAAGCCGTTCGTTTTATTTTCTTAACATTTTGCTTTAAAAACAAAACCCACCAGCCACTATCTCACAAGACTAATTGCACTTTATCACACAGAATCAGCCAAGAAGTCTTAACAAGTCACTGAGATCTAAAACAAATCACCGGCAAGAACGTCAATGAGGTTGTGGATAGGTATAGTTTTGGAATATCATTAGGTCCCTGCCAAAACCAGTAATTTAGTAGTGCAGGCACGCTTTGGGAGTCAGACATTTGTCAATTATGAAGACCTTTAAAAAAAAAAAAAAATCACTTACTCCTCCAACCAGCTCATTTTATTTTATTTTTTTTAAAGATTTTATTCATTTATTCATGATAGTCACAGAGAGAGACAGAGAGGCAGAGACACAGGCAGAGGGAGAAGCAGGCTCCATGCAGGGAGCCCGACATGGGACTCGATCCCAGGTCTCCAGGATCACGCCCTGGGCTGAAGGCAGGCGCTAAACCAGAGCCACCCGGGCTCACTTTTGCGGAAACTTTTAAATCCAAAGACACAGCATAACACGTTTTTTTCCACGCATAAAATTCCTCCCTATTCTTAAAAACAAAAACTCTTAATTCAGACTTCACAAAACGCTGGGAAGATAAAGTACGTACACATCCAATGCCAGTTTGGTGTTTTTTTTTTTTTTTTCCAAGGGGGGGTAGGAAAGAGACCTAAAGTATTTCCTGTTATTTGCAGCTGTCTTAACAGCAAATGACAATTAAATGTGTGAACAAGGTTGTCAGAGTAACACTTGTCACTCACGCTACCGATGGAGACGCGCGCCCCAAGACTTTCCAGAAGCACTAATTAAAATTAAACGAAAGCTTCTCACGGGGACTTCTTGTCGGAGAAGTACATTTTGTCATTTGCTGTTTTGAGACGGGAAACCCCAAATCGCCTGCAAGCTCGAGAGTTTTCCCTAAGGTCTAAACCCAAACCACCTGCCAGCCGCTGGCGGCGACGACCTGAGCCCAGATTTTTAAGAGTTCCCATTTCTCCAATCTAACCCGACCGCCATTCCAACAAAGAAAACAAAAACAGCCGATCAAACCAAAACCCCTAAAGAACCCAAAAACCCTGATGGTAAAGGCGGAATGGAATTTTCCATCAGAAACGAGAGCAAGGGGCGAGAGATAAGTGATCTCCCCTCTCTACTAAGGAGCGGAGAAAGGTGCGAGTTCCTACCGGTAGTTACTTGGCACATCGCTCCGCTAGCCTTTTCTTTAACTCAGCGTGTAGGAAGGCACTCGAAAAGGAGAAAAACGTTTAATGATATTACCCACCTCTAGCCCCAGAGAGCCCGGGGATACTCTCACCCCGGACTCAGGTGGGCCTTCCTCACCTGGGCCCGGCAGAAGTCCGCCGTCCCCACGCAGGGCGCACTTTTCAGCATTGCTCCTTGCGATTGGCTGACTCGGAAGCGAGTGCTCAATCCTATTGGCTACGAGAGCGCGGAGGCGGGAGCTTGGGGCCGGCTCTGATAGGCCCGCGGCTTGAGTTCCCAGAGTTCCCATTGGGCCGACGCGGGAAGCTCCAAGATGGCGGCAGCGGCGACCTGCGGCACCAGCGCTGGCAATAAGGGATGTACGGCGGCGGCGGCGGCGGCAGCAGGCGGCAAGAACAACGTCACCAGTTTCCAGAGGAAGGGTCCTAGAGCCAGCGTCCCTGACAGCGGCTGTGCTCGACTGGTGTCCATCGCGGGCACACGACCGTCGGTGCGCAACGGACAGCTGCTGGTATCAACCGGGCTCCCAGCCCTGGACCAGCTCTTAGGTCGGTTCGGAACGGAGATGGGGCTCAACAGAGGGAGAAGTTAGGGAGGGCACCTGCCGGGGAAGCCACCCTAACCTCAGGTTTCTCCCTGACCCCCTCAGCCTTCGGACGTGAAGAGGATAGTCCGGTCTGATGGAGATGGAGGGGAGGAAGGGTTGCATGGAGACTTTCCTAGATGCTGTGACCTGCTCCCACTTCCTCCTGTGGTTCTGGCCCGCCAGCCTTTTCTAGGTTACGACGGGAACCCTACGTGGCTTTATCTTGAAAAACCACCCAGTAAGTGGAAAGCATTAATATTTGGAGACGGTCTGGCCTTCCACTCCAGGATGCCCTCCTGGTCCCTGATGGCATCCTTCTGCCAACCCCAGGTAGCTCACAGCTCATGCTTTCGCCTAATCTACAAAAGTTTGTATCATTGTTGAGAGATGGGCTTGGTTAGAAAATGCTGGGAAGGGGAAAAAAGAAAGAGAAAAAAAAAAGTAACTTCCCGTCTTTCACCGCCAGGCTGCTTATCTCCTAGTTGTGAATCTTTAAACAAAACTCTATCCGCTTTAAGAGAATGGATGTTAAAGACTTGACGTGTGTTCAAAGTAGCTAAAGCCCGTCGTTGATACTGATGATCATTCCTAGTATCTGCGTTAACTCTATGTATATATATTTTTGTAAGATTTTTTTTTTCTCTCTCTATTTTGCCTCCCAGAGTTTACACTGCAAACGGCATGGTTTAAAATCAATTCACATTTTAATTAGAAAAAGAAATCCAGTTCTTAGGCATTCCTGTATAATCTCTGTAATTCTTCATGAGAAGCCTGCTGAGGAATAGCGAGTCTCACAACTGTTAGGTTGCAAAGATGGACCACAGCAGAGCTGCTGTGTTAACAGAGCCTGCAAATTAGTTTAATTCCTGTCAGAACGTTGCTTCATTAAAGTTGGTCAGTGTTTATATATCATAACTTCTACATAGTATGTGATATGTGTCAGTTAAGTCTTGTACACTTTCACAAAATATTACAAATGCCATTGCTTGTTCTTCTAGTACCCTTGAAATTTCTCTCTATATTTTTTCCCCTTAAGGTACACTTCAGATCGATTTAGTGCAAAGGGAATTGACAAGGCAACCAACCTGTGAGGAAGAGCACAGCTTCTTGCCTTTGTTGTATCGTGTTCTTAACTGGGTCCTGGTTATTCCTACACAAATTTAAGTATTTTCACTTAAATTTTTTTCAAGTTTGTTGTGTGGTACTAAAAGCAAATGATCCAAAATATCTACTTAGCAAATAGTTATCTCAGTTTTTTTCCCTGGCGAACTTTACACCTGGTGTCATCCTATATTTGAATTTAAAGTTTGGAAGCTATTCCTAAGTCCTTACCTTCCTCCCCCCCCACCCCCCCATCCAATGGAGATGTGTAACTTCATTCATTTGATCCTAAATCTCTTCGAACAAAAAAGGTCACATTTCTGACATACCTTCAGTTTCTTATTAGAATAACAAAATGTGCCTAGCACAGTTCCTGGCACATAGTTGACTCTCAAGTTCTTGTTTGAAAGAGAAATAACGTGTAGGAAAAAAAAAAAAAAAAACCTGAACAAGAGATTATGAAACAGATGGGATGAGTTATGTGTTTGAGGTATAGAAACAGACCCAGATACAGTGACATGAACAGAGTCATAGAACTTGAGATAGTGTAAGGTTATCTTTAGGCTTCGAATTTCATGTTCTCACTATGCTACAGCTGTTTCAGATTTTTGAGAACTCTTTTGAAGAGGCTTTAAGCATTTATTGAACCCAAGGCTGATTTAAGTAGGTCTCTTAAAGTATTCACCAAAAAGTGAACCAAAAGTACCTTCTTAAATGTTCCTAACAGTGATATAAACTTGAACTGTAATTTAAAAATCTTCCAGATTTGCTTGCAGGGAACACTAGTATTTGTAACAAGCTGATGCTAAAAATTGGTGTTGGTTAAGATAATTGAAATAGGTATCAGTTTGGGGATATTTTGAAATATGTTTTGCATGTATACATAGTTAATTCTCAAAGTGCACAGAAGAGGTTGTTATCATAGGAGTTAGTACATTTGAGATAATAACTATGTCCAGAAGTGTTTTAGTTGTTGTTAACTTCTTAATGACATTTTTGTATTTTTATTTTTTATTTTGTATGGCTCTGTAGAGCAAATACTTTACATTTATTCTTCATTAAAACATTATTTGGAAGTGAAATATTTGGCTGCTAATGTGTATAAACATAAATATAAATAATTCAGATTATATTGTTACTCTAAAATATTTGTCTCAGATTGTGACAAGCCTAATATAAACCTATTGTGACAAGATATAATGATAGCAGCATGTTATGATATCAGAATGGTGAAACTATACTATGACATTGTGATTGTTGCCTAAATATATTCTGTGGTTGCTGTGAAACAAGTGAATATTGTATTGTCACTGCCATGCAGTGTGGTGATTTTACTACTGCCCCTGTGATGTCAATGTAATTTTAAGCATAGATGCAAAATATATTTAAATATATTTTTGAATATATTATACAGACAAATTGAATGTTGGTCATTTGAAGATATGCTAATATTTCCATTCCTACTCCCAAGTGCTTTATGAATTTGAGAATTCCCTGTATCAGCATCTTTTAAACATGATATAATCATATCAAATACTTTAGTTCTGACAACTTAAATTTTGTTAGACACTGATATACATTTTCTAAGTTGACTACATTGAAATTTTTCGACTTCTAAGACTTTCCAGCTCAGCTTCTCAACCCTGCTGTTCCAGGATATTTATGTTGTTATATGAAGACAGTATATGTAAATATTTCATTTTTCTTCTTCCAGGAATTGCCAAAAAGTTTATAGTACGTAGAGAATTCTGGAAGAATTTATTTCCCCCTAAGGTAAAAGGTATAGCTCATCTTAAGACCATATTGTGTAACCTGAGGGAACTCTGTCCCCAGCTGTATCCTTCAGAAAGGTACTGGAAGGAAGGGCGATTTCTCAGCTTTGACTGGCTCAATTATGTGCTGTTTGGAACTTACTCAATTTTGGCAGTCAAGTGAGTGGAAGGTAGGGATTTGGGATAAAGAATCCCCGAGGTAGAATACTCCACAAAGAAATTTGATGGTAGCTGCCACTTTCAACGCTTATCAAAAAGTAAATACTGGTGGGCTTATTTCCTTTGCTCCACTGTCTCTTAATCTAGAATGTGGGATGTAGGTTGAGTTTGGACTATATGTTAAAAATAATCCTGGTTATGATAGTTTAGCAACAGATGGCTATACATTTAAGGAAAAGGTAGCTTATTCCTTTGTATCACTATGTAAAATTGTTTTATGTCATTTAATCTACAGAACCATTCTCACTGTCAATAGCTTTCCCTATTTTGTTTCCCATATTTACTCAGCTAATAGTTGTGATAATCAAGAGTTGTCAGGATGTTTCCTACATCCCAGAGAGAGAAGAAAAAGTAGACTTGTTAATGAAATAAACTGTAATTTAGTTTGAGGTGTGGCATTAATTAAGTTTAGGACATTGCTATGAACAAAGGGATATGAACTTTTTGTACCTTGCATTTTCCCTAAAATAAAATTTTATATAAAACTATTCCTTTATAGAAAGCACTAGAAAGGACTGATATAAATCACTGTTGTTTTTTCTGACTTTTATTCCTTTTCCCTTTTATTTCCTGTAATTTTGAAAAAGGAGAGTGCCTTACAAAGTAGGGTAGGGTATCACTTCTGGGTCATCAGATCCTAATATATTAATTTGACCTTGCTTACCCAAAATGTGATTTAATTAGAGATTTGTTTTGGGAAATGCATGGGGATTGAATTTTCTCCCTTGAATGCCATTTTCCGGGGCTCCTGGCTGGCTCAGTCGGTGTAGAGCATGTGACTCTTGATCACAGGGTTGTGAGTTCAAGCTCCACATTGAGCATGGAACCTACTTTTTTTTTTTTTTTTAATTTTAGAAATTATTTTCCCACTTCGCATGAATAAAACAACCCTTTCCTTAGTATTTTAAAGATCATAAAATCTGAAGATAATTGTCATTTAATAAGATCTTAGTTTCTGGCAATGTTTTGTATAAAGTACTAGATTGTTCTAGTTTTAAGACAAAATGCTTGATGAAATTAACACTTAAAATATCAGACTTGCAAAGAATCTTCAAGCTTTCTAACTCAATAATCTTACATGTTGATATGTATTTTATCATATGACATGTTGCCTGTATTTTAGCAAGCTGGAGATAAGTAGACTTCTTAAGATCCATAAGTAAAACCAAAAGTTTATTTGCTTAGTGACTTAAATGTATTGATGATTTCTCTGAGATCTGATTAAAGAGGAGAAGAGGCAGTAAACAAGACCATTTTGCTCCTTACGTTTCACCACAGAGATAGAATGATTGTTTCCTTACTGTCGGTGAACATTTTAGTGAAGTAATGGGAAAAGATAGTCTATTTTAATTGGGAACTATTAGTGTGAAATCTGTGTTGCTTTCAAAATTAAATAAAATTACTAATGGATTTCTGAATTTAAAGATATATTAAAATGAGCTTTGGTTGAATGTATCCTGTCAAGATATCCTATCATGGCTGGTTACTTAAGGTTTTGATTTTTTGATGAGGACATGGCTACAAACTTAAACTTACTCATTTAAAATAGTTAGAACCTCAGTATATCAACTGAGGTCCCTTATACAGGGGTTTTAGGGAAATGTGAGATCTCATCACCCTGAAATTTGGATGAATAGAGGAACTTGGCTGCTATTTGTATATATATATGTGCATGTCAGATCATTTTACCTCATACACACAGAATAAAAGCTTGATTTTTAAAATACTTAATAATTATTCATCTTATGGCTTCATCTTCATCCCTATGGCTTCATCTTATTCCCTATGACCAACCTTTACTTAAGCCATCCAAATTTAATTCTAGTAAATCTACATAATAGAGCCCTAAATTTAGAAAAAAAGATAATTGACTTTTTGAGGGGGGGCCTGATAGTATATTCAGATGGCTAAGTTCATTAAAATGTCCTCATTTTATGCTGTTTGAAGTAATGTTCAAATTTTTCAAACATTAGAATTTTAGTATACATAAGATTTAAAAATTTAATTGGATTATTTTAATCATTCATACAGAAAATTACTTTCTTAGTGTACTCTCATTTGTATCATGCTTTGCTTAATAACTCATCAATAGGAAGTATTCTTACTAATTCTTACTATTATAGTGATCACTATCAAATAATAATATATATTTAATGATTTGTTCTAATTAGAAAATAATTGCCAGAATGGTAACTGCTCTTATTGAGTACCTCTCTTTTAGAGCAAGACACTTGAGCTAAAAGTATCGTTTCATTTAATTGGGAAACTATATCTGGATCTGTTCTTACCCTACTATGAATGACAGTCACAAAAGTTCTTTAATTCTGTATCTTACTATTCCAGTTACTTACTATTCCAGGCCTTATATAAATTTAATTTGAGACTACATGAATGTAGACCCAGGGATGTTTAGATTAGAAATCTAAATCTTTCCTATAAGAAATAGGTTAGAGGGGGAAGGTCTGGGTGGCTCAGCGGTTTAGTGCCTGCCTTTGGCCCAGGGTGTGATCCTGGAGCCCCAGGATCAAGTCCCACATCAGGCTCCGGGCATGGAGCCTGCTTCTCCCTCTGCCTGTGTCTCTGCCCGCCCCCCTCCCCCATGTCTATCATGAATAAATAAATAAATAAAATCTTAAAAAAAAAAAAGAAATAAGTTAGAAAAGAAAACCACCTAACTTTTTAATAGTACCTGCTCTAGACTAGATACTGCAGTATCTGTTATATACATCTATTAGTTTGTCTTAAATATACACAGAATGGTGATTAGGCATTTAAATGTTTTTGCATGTAAGAGAAAGAAATAAGGAATTGGAAAGCAATATGAAATGCTCAAAATGCATTAAAAATAAAGTGCTTAAAATGTTTTAAAAGATTAGTAGTGGGCTATATTAGGCACAAACTAAAGTAGACATTTAGTCTAAGAGAAAATCTTTTTGCTTTGAACCTTTATGGTTGTTATCAACCAATATATTTTAGTTTATGTGAATCTTTTTTTTAGAACAACATTTGAAGTTATCCCGTGTAGTCTGGTATGGCGTTAAGTGCTGTAATGAAAGAACCTATCTAAATGTGAAATTAAAAAATATATATAGTCATATAACAAATCCACCTAAACATAAAAATATATAAAATTCTAGTTTCTTCTTTTTAAAATCTTCTCTAACAATTTGAAATGTTCTACTTACAGTTATAAAGTCACCAAATGTCGCATTGTATTCTATGTTCGTGTATGTTACCAAATTTCAAACTCTTTGAAACATAACATTTATGCATATTTGCAAGGCAAAAAGTAAACCCTATCAAAGGAAATTTTCATACTAAGTTTTTCTATATAGTGTTTGCCACTATAAAATCTGTTGGGGGAAAAGTTCTTTATTGGTATTCTAAGTGTTTCTTTCACAGTTCTATGCACCAAAACCAAAAAATACTGGTAGGATTTTCTTCAATTGTCCAATAATTTTGAGCAGTTTCTTTTTAAATTATTTTTTATATATTTCATTCTTTGATATACATATTTTTAAAGTGAATTTGCTAGTATAATTTGTAACAATTGCAAATAGTAATACTTTTACAAATGTTGCACAAAATATTTGTACCTAAATGTCTTTTTAGTGTTCTAGTTTTCTGCAATTTGATTTTAAGTTGATTTTTATTGAATCACTGTTTGAGTTCTATACTTGTGATCATATCACCATAATTCAAATACTCAAAAGAACATTTTCTGCTATTACGAAAAATATCTTTTGTGATTGTGACTTTTTTGTTTGAAATTATGAAAGTATTATTTATTTTAAATTCTAAATGTATTTTGGAGTATGTCCAATCTTTGTGTATATTATTCATAATGAAAAAAAAGAATTACTTTTAATTATCAGGGTTTTTTTCCCCCAAGGCTTATTAAATTTAAGTGTAAATATTAAAGTGGAATTTCTATTATAATAACCTTTCCTATGTTGTACTTCTGTAGTATTCTGTTACTGTGAGCATTTAGGTCTTGGCTATTGAGTTAATTTATTAACAAGTGCTAAATATAACATTACTGGAACAGTTATGTTGAATGCTGCATGGTCCTATCACAAGAGAAAGGAGGATAGTACAGTATATTATGAAAGTAATTGTAATGTGTAGTGTGTAATTACATATAATATGTAATTATTTCATAATAGCACCTTAAGCAAAGTATTGCAAAGGTAATTAAAATGTTGTTCTCATCTGCAATTTTAAAGTTACTAAAGTAGCTGTCCTTGATAAAGCTTAACTTTTATGCTAAAGATAATGTGTATGAAACTAGATTAATTTTCTTCTTGGTTTTGTTTTATTTCCAGGTGGAGGTTTGGCTGTTGGAACAGTTCTTCTAATTGGTTAGTATAGCATACACACTTTGTTTTTCCTGTTGAGAGTTTTCTTTTGTGTATAATGATTTTATGGGTTTGCCTATTCTGACGTTAATTACATAACTTTCTGTAAGAGTTAAGGTAAACTAGAAAGGAAATGCCTTAAATTTTAATTTAAATTCAGATGTTGGGGATCCCTGGGTGGCTCAGCAGTTTGGCACCTGCCTTCGGCTCAGGGCGTGATCCTGGAGTCCTGGGATCGAATCCCGCGCTAGGCTCTCTGCATGGAGCCTGCTTCTCACTCTGCCTGTGTCTCTGCTTCTCTCTCTCTGTCTCTCTCTGTCTCTCATGAATAAATAAATAAAATCTTTAAAAAAATTCAGATGTTCATCTGAAATTGAAATAAATGAAGCAAATATATCTGAAAATATAGCTCTAGTTATTTAAAAATATTCACAGTGAATTGTTCTCCATTTCTTTTTAAAAAGGTTAAAATTAATGCCAGTTGATTTTTTTTTTGGAAAAAAATCTCTGTATCTACAATGGGATTATAGGGATTAATTTGAGAATTTAATATACCAATAAGCCCATTGTGTATATATATATATCATATGTTTTTATTATTATTTTCTTCTTATTGAAAGAAAAATAATAGACTGATAAATCATATTTTCATTCATCTTTAAGTGCCAATTGTTCTTATTTAATTATTCATACATAATCCTATTTACCTTATTGTTTAGTTTAGATCATAGGATCTGGAATTGAAATAAACAATGGCAGCTATGTAGTCAAAGTTCCCAACTAGTCATGAATCACTTTTCCATCATCCTCGACAGTATCAAACACAATTTGAATACAGATTATGTAATTTAAAGGACTCACCACTTCACAAAACAATGCATTATCATTGAAAATGCTGGGATTTATTAGAAAGTTCTTTATTTTTTTATAAAGATTTTATTTATTTATTTGAGAGAGAGAGGGAGAAAGCATGAGTGAGGGGTGGGGAGGAGAAGCAGGCTCCCAACTGAGCTGGTAGCCCGATGAGGGATTTGATCCAGGACCCTGGGATCACAATCTGAGCCAAAGACAGATGCCTAAGCAACTAAGCCACCCAAGCACCATGGAAGGTTCTTCATATTAATGTTTAATCTATAAAATTTAACAGTTTTGTTGTTTCTAATTTTGTTCTTTGTTGTAGTACAGAATTCACTTACATACTTTTTGACATAACATTCTTAAAATATTTGAAAATAATACATTACCTCAAATCTTCTCTAAATGAAGTAGACACAGTTTCTTAAACTATGTTTTAAGTGTTGTGGTTTTCATGTTCTTCACTCTCTTGGTTGTTCTGTAATCATACCTATCAGTCTGGCATTGTCTCTTCAACTGTGTTCACAAATGAGTATACTATTCCAAATTGGCTGTGACCTATACTCAGCATATTGAGACTATAAAATGTGATAATCGAGACAGAATTATTATTTCTAGGCACCAATAAAGTTACTTATATTTATTAACTTCTCAAGGTAGCAATGAAATGTGTTGATCTGCCCCAGGAATGCAAAATGGTGATATGTAAAATTTGATATGTACATAAGCATTTGTCTAATAAATGAAGCTCTATCTGGAAAACTCAAAAGAAATGTGTAGTACATCTTATTCCCCCTCTCTGCTGGATATTTAAAGAGTAATAATAATAATTGTGAGAGCTGTCTTACTGTGGGTCAGTATTTTGCTAAGTATTTGATTTATTTTTTTTTTAATTTTATTATTTGAGAGAGAGAGCATGAATGACAGAGGGAGAGGGAGAAGCAGACTCCCCACTAATCAGGGGAACCCATCACAGAGCTCGATCCCAGAACACTGAGATAATAACTTGAGCCGAGCACAGACACTTAACCAACTGAGCCACCCAGGTACCCTGTGCTAAGTGTTTTCTATATGGTTTTTCCCTTAATATAACAACCTTGTAAGATGTTACATGTTATTCATATTATCCCCATCTTATAGTTAAAGAAATAAGGCTTAGAGGGGTGAAATAACTTTCCCACTACCACACAGCTAGGGAGAGAATTAGAATTTGAATTCTGGTATGACTGAAAAGCCCATACTTTTTATAACTGTGCTCTGTAGCTTTCTTAAATGCTTCCTTTAATGACCATAATCAGTAAATTAGGAATTTTGTACCTTTATAGGATAATGTTTTAAATAGTAAATTAAGCCTACATTTGTGGAGTTTTTCTTTCTTTTAATAAATTTTCAAATTTCTAAACTTGAAAGAGCCTTCATTTAATTAACTCACCATAAAGATAGAAGTTGCAGCAGTGCCAAAAAATTCTTTTTTTTAAGAGAACAAACTGGTGGTTGCCAAAAGAGGGGATGGTGGACAGATGGGTAAAATGGGTGAAAGGGAGTTATGCTTCCAGTTATGGAATGCATACATCACAGGGATAAAAGGTAGAGCAATTATAGTCAATGGTATTATGATAGGGCTATATGATGACAGATTGTAGCCACACTTGTGATAAACATAGCATGAAGGTATAGAATTGTTAAATCAATATCTTGTAAACTGAAACTAATGTAACATTATGTATCAACTGTACTTCAACAAAAGAATTAATAATAAAATTAGATTTTTTTAAAAAGAGAATATACTTTTATTTTACAATATCAGTATTTCTTCATTCCAGTCAGAAAGTTTGTCTCCATAATAGTTAAACAATATGCAAAGGATATTGATTAATTAAGATTTTTCAGGTGTACAATATTTGTTAAAGATTGGTTTGTATAGTTGCAGCTTATTGCTACCTAAAATATATTAATTTTTAAAAATCATACCATTGAGTCATTTTGGACATCTGTTCAGACATCATATTTGAGCCAAACCATTAATTTCCATGCAGATCTTAGTTTCAAAATATCTGACAAGTTCTTCCCAGCCATTTACTTCAGTCACTACAATATAGTTTTCTGGAAAAAAAGAAAAAAAATATATATATATAGTTTTCTGGACATTTACCTAGGACTACTTAGTGCCCATGTCTCTGAATAATAGACAACATTTAATAAAACGTCTAGTAAAATATGTTCTAAGAAATATCTGTGTCACCCATCAGTCTTTAAAGTACTATTTAAGGACTTGAGGTATAGTTGTTCCAACTTTAGATGTAAGAGGGAGAAATACCCTGTAATTGAGAAGTTCTAGAAGTGGTGATGTCAGTAAAAACTTATTTTTTAGTAAATAAATGAATAGGAATAAATGAAGGATTTTATGGACAAAATATTTCACAGTTTCTGTTTTTTTTTTTTTTTTTTTTTTTTTTTTTAAGATTTATTTATTCATGAGAGACACACACACAGAGAGAGAGAGGGAGAGGCAGAACACAGGCAGAGAGAAAAGCAGGCCTGCTGCAGGGAGCCTGACCCCGGACTTGATCCTGGGACTCCAGAATCACACCCTGAGCCGAAGGCAGATGCTCAACTGCTGAGCCACCCAGGAGTCCCAAATTTCACAGTTTTAATGTCAATAAACAAATACAAAAACTACAAAGGATATGTAGAGAATATTAGGTTGTCCTTTCAGTTGCTCAATCCCCCTACCCAGAGAAAATACTGTCCTAATATCCTCCCCAAATATTTCTACTTAAGTAATAAGTAGAAATGGGAACACTCTGCCTTTTCTACTTTAAACGTCTTAGAGATTAGTGCATATGTAATCATATGCCTCATTCTTCCTAACAGCTGCATAAGATTTCATTATATTGTTATGCCATAATTTATTTAAATAATTCTCTATTGATAAATTTTAAGTTCCATTTTTCCATTGCTAACAATGCTATTGTACATAATCTTGTATATAAGCTTTGCAAACATAAATAAGTATCTGTAGAATAAATTCCATGATATAGGCTTGCTTAGTTGAGGCATGTTAAATTTTACTAGATGTTATTAGATTGCTCTCCCAAGAGGTTATACCATCTTTTACTTCAATCATTCAGCAGTTATAGGAATACAATAGTGAGTTTACCCTCATCCTTGACAACACTGTATATTACCAAACTTTTAAATCATTATCAGTCCAAACAAGTAAAAAGTGAAGAATGGCATCCTTTGAGCCTGAGACTTTTCTTTTTAATGACTAAAAATCTGGAGAGTTACTATAATAGTTTTTAAAATGCACAACTAAATTTATTTTTTTTTCTTCAGGAGAAGTATCTGTGAATGATACTAAGAATCCAGTAATGATTGATAATTCATTCGATAAATGTTCATTGAACACATAGGTGTATGCTAGAAATTGAGGTTATGAATATAAATGAGTTATTCTCTTCCCTTAAGGAACTTTGCACCTATGGAGAAGACATTTGTAAAGCAAATAATTACAATATAGTAAGTTAAATACCATAATAGCTGTGTCTGTCATTATTATTTTTTTTAACATGGGCTGTAACTAGAACAAGGGGCTGATTTTGATTTTGTATAATGATCAGATAACCAGCAACTTTTGAATAGCTTATAGATTCACTTGGATATTATGAGTAGGCAATCATCTTCTGCAAATATTGACAGTGTTATTTCATAACAGATTTTGGTATCTTGGAACTGGGTGCTTCCATAACAAATGCTAAGAACACAAGAGTGGCTTTGAAACCTGATAGTACACAAAAGCTGGAAGGATTATGAGGAGCATATTAATTAGACAAAGCCTAAATTGTCATTAATAGATTGTTATTAGAAATCTGTACTCCGATGACACTGCCTTGTGAGAGTGAAAAAGAACTGAGATCCATGTTTCTGAAAGCTGGGGGCATTCTAGTTATACAGTGGCAAAGAGCATAGTGACATTGTTGTCTGCAGTTCTATGGGAACAGAACACATACCTAATGAACTTAATGGTCTTGGAAAGGAGATTTTTTTTTTTTTTTTTTAGTGAGTACTAAGGAAAAGCTAGACAAGAATAATTAAAGCATAGTAACAGATTTTTAAAAAGTCTATCTTTGATGAAATATCAATTCACCAATGTATTATATAGTAGGTATTCAATAACTTTGTCGAATTAATGCTTGAATAAAAGAATATGACAGGTATAAGCCAAAGATCTTGCCTTTATAGTCTGGTTTTCCTGTAAAGCTAATATTTTGAAATGTCTCAATTTCATTTATGCCCTATTAACTTCTAAATGTCTAAGATTTTTAGAATATATATAACTCGGGGCAGCCTGGGTGGCTCAGCGGTTTAGCGCCGCCTGCAGCCCAGGGCGTGATCCTGGAGACCTGGGATTGAGTCCCACGTCGGGCTCCCTGCATGGAGCCTGCTTCTCCCTCTGCCTGTGTCTCTGCCTCTCTCTCTCTCATGAATAAATAAATAAAATTTTAAAAAGAAGAAATATATATAACTGTGGTGAACTTAGTTTCATCATCTATTAGCTTTTCTTTAGACACCTTAAAGTAGGAGGATGTGGGTGGCTCAGTTGGTTAAGCTGTGTTTTGGCTCAGGTCATCTCATGGTCATAGAATAGAACCCCATGTTGGACTCTGTGCTCAATGCAGAGTCTACTTGAGATTTTCTCCCTCTCCCTCTGCCCCTCCCCCTGCTTGTTCTCTTTCTCTCTCTCTCTCTCAGATAAAATACTTCCAGGGAATCCCTGGTTGGCTCAGTCAGGTAAGTGGCTAAGTCTCAATTTCAGCTCAGGTCATGATCTGGAATCAAGCTCCCTGTTGGCTATAGTGCTTGGTGGAAAGTTTGCTTGGGATTCTCTCCCTCCCTCTACCTCTGCCCCTCCCCCACTCATTATCTCTCTCTCTCTCTCTCTCTCTCTCTGTCTCTCTCTCAAATAGATAAATCTTTTTTTAAAAAATAAATCTTTTTAATTAAAAAAAAGGAAAACCCCCCAAAAATAAAAAATAAAATATAAAAGGAAAATTTAAAGCAAAATTTGGAAACATTTTCACATTTTTGGAAGATTAGATTAGCAGTAGTTTTATGTACTAGGTTCTCTACTTTTCATTCCCAGGTCAATAAAACTTGTACAGTAGATGAAGTCTGCCTTAAAAGATGTTTGAATTGTTCCAAATATAAACCAATTATGGAGATTTAAAGTCAGTAGTTAGGGGGGCACCTGGGTGGCTCTGTAGTTGAGCATCTGCCTTCAATTCAGGTCATGATCTCGGGGTCTGGGATCAAGTCCTGCATCAGGCTTCCTACAGGGAGCCTGCTTCTCCCTCTGCCTATGTCTTTGCCTTTCTCTGTGTATCTCTCATAAATAAATAAAATCTTTAAAAGAAATAAAGTTGGTGGTTAAGAGCATAGGGCATTGCTATATTGCTCATTAGTCAAAGATTTTTTTTATTCCAGAAGTTAAAGTTAAAACATGAAGATGGCTTAAATTAATAGACTTTCACTATAGATTGGCAATTTTTTAACGATTTCTCTTGAAATAAATTACTCATTTACCAAGGGAATTGTGCACATAAGTGTGTGCATGCACATGAGTACGTGTTTGCAGAACAGGGTACTTATGGTTTCAGTAGTAATGGAACTATGAAAACTAGAGATAGTGAGCACTGCCAGAAACCCAGGGTAGCTTCCAAATATAGCTAAATAAATGAATATGAATTTATAATAAGTCATTCTCAATTGAATAACTAAGAGACCCCTCCATTTACTTAGAAAATCAAAGACAGACTTTTCCTTAAACATATTTCATTCTTTAGTACTGGACTAGGTTTTGAGATGTTTATATTTAAGTTGCTTTCTGATAGTCTGGTGCAAGGATAAATTTGGGACATCTTTAAAGTATCGAAAGTGAAGGAATGGCATAAATATTTAGTTTATACAGTTTCTTTTAAAATGAAGGATCCTGATCTGTTTGCAGAGATATTGAGCATCAAAAGGTTTAATAGAAATTGTCAGTCATCGGGGATCTTTGAGTGGCTCAGCGGTTTAGTGCCTGCCTTCGGCCCAGGGCGTGATCCTAGAGTCCGGGGATCAAGTCCCACATCGGGCTCCCTGCATGGAGCCCGCTTCTCCCTCTGTCTGTGTCTCTGCCTCTCTCTCCCTCTGTGTCTTTCATGAATAAATAAATAAATAAAATCTTCAAAAAAAATTGTCAGTCATCAATACAAGTTATGTGACACATGAATGCATTATTTTTAAATTAATTGCTTATGTTAATTATATCATTTTCATTCTAGAAGTAGGAAACAAGTGATATACTGTTGGACAGTTAATTACAACTAGCTCTGAGTATAACTTTTCTATTAGTTATTACTGTGCTGGAGGGTATTATGCTGAGTGAAGTAAGCCAGTCGGAGAAGGACAAACATTATATGTTCTCATTCATTTGGGGAATATAAATAATAGTGAAAGGGAATATAAGGGAAGGGGGAAGAAATGTGTGGGAAATATCAGAAAGGGAGACAGAACGTAAAGACTGCTAACTCTGGGAAACGAACTAGGGGTGTTGGAAGGGGAGGAGGGCGGGGGGTGGGAGTGAATGGGTGACGGGCACTGGGGGTTATTCTGTATGTTAGTAAATTGAACACCAATAAAAAAAAAATGTTGGACCAAGAAAAAAAAAAAAAAAGGAAACATGTTAAAAAAACACAAGAAATAATCTGATAGAAAATGAACATGACCCTTATTATCAGATTCAGTATTTTTTTTAACTGTGATGCCAGACTAGATTGAATTTCCTCAAAGAACACTGTACTTCATTGGAGATCATGCAGGTCACCACACTTTGACCCAGAATTAAATATTGCCACTCAGGGAGGGTGGGCCCACGAGAAACAGATAGAATTTTTACTATAAATTCCAGATCAGGAGGGAAGATAAGATTCATCTTCATTTTTCTTGATAAATAAAATGGTCCAATTTATAAAGAAAAAAAAAAGTTATTACTGTGTAACATTATTAACACAAACTTAGTTTTAAAACAACACACATTTATTATCTCATGATTTCTGTTGTTTGGAAGTCCAAGCACAGATTATCAGGGTCTTCTGCAAGCCAACAGTCAAAATTAGGACTGGGTTCTCATCTGAAGGCTTGGCAGGGGAAGGATCTGCTTTCAGGCTCACATGGTTGTTGGCAGCATTCAGTTCCTTGCTCCCTGTTAGTCAGAGGCAGCCTCTCCATAGAGCAGCTCACAACATGGGGTCTTATTTCTTCAAAAACAGTGAAGAAGAATGTATCTCAGCAAGACAGATGTTACAGTTTTATGTTACAGAAGGGGTGACATCCTATTACCTTTGCCATATTCTTCTGGTTAGAAACAAGTCACAGCTTCCACACACAGTCAAAAAGAAGAGATTATACAAAGGCATGAATACTAGGAAATAGCAATCATGAGGCTCACCTTAGATTATGCTACTCTTTTCACTATTTTAATTTACTATTTCATGTACTAGCAAAAACTAAGCACTCTCAATATATTTCTCATAGGATATCATAATATTTTCTCATTGATTGCCTTCCACCTTTCTGAAATTGCTGAGCTTTGTTTTTTCTTTTATACCGTGTAGTAAATTGTCAGCATTTTCCTTATTATGCACCAGTTGGCAAACTATAGCCTGTGGGCCAGTGACCTATCTATAAATAAAGTTCTATTGGAACACAACCATGCTTAATTATTTGTACATTGTCTATGGTTGCTTCTGTGATACAAGGGCAGGGTTGAGTGGTTTCAACAGAGACCATTCACAAGTGTGAAATACTTATTTTCTGACTCTTTAGGAAAAAGCTTACCAATACTTGCTTTGTATTATATTTTGTGCTTTTCTTAACTTATTTTATAATAGTACAACTTGTTGAAAGATTGTAATATGACAAACTGGTATCCCTGCAGTTTTTTAGTAAAACTACCTGACCTTTTGTCCTGAAGCATCTAAGCACCTACAGTGTATTTAGCTCTGCTAGGCAGTACAAATCTTGGTTTTTACTAGGACGCCTGGGTGGCTCAGTGGTTGAGCATCTGCCTTCAGCTCAGGGTGTGATCCCAGAGTCCCAGGATCCAGTCCCACATCGGGCTCCTGCATGGAGCCTACTTCTCCCTCTGCCTATGTTTCTGCCTCTCTCTCTATGTGTCTTTCATGAATAAATAAATAAAATCCTTAAATAATAATAAGTCTTGATTTTTACCCTTTCTGAACTTTAACTGGATGTTGGTTGCAAATGGAATAAATATGCACACTATGTATATGTTTTTGCAGATATAAAAGGTATAGAAAAGGCTTAAATTGAATCAATCTATGGGTAGAAGTTGAGGGGAACCCGAGAGAGAAGTACTCAGATGGAAAACTATTTAATGTACAAAAGTGGACATCAACATAGTATGCTTATGTAGTAAAGCTCTTCGAAAAGTAGAGATTATTTATTTGGAATTAGAGGGAAAGTTTGGCTTCTTTCCCCTGGGTTTCTTGCCTCAACTATCTACTTGTAGATTTCATATTGTAAAACTTCAGAACCCTAGACCAGCTTCTCAAATTGTGGTATGCAGAGGCAAGGCTATTTACTTTTCAATCACTAGAGGAATGCTGGGATTTTTGTTTTTTAACTTTATGGCCAGCTAAATCCATCATCCTTTACCTCTTTGTTATCTTTGGTCATTGTCCAAGAATTAAGCTATTCCAATGATCTTCTCTGTCACTTTTATCTCTGTAACATTCTTTTCTTCCTTCTATAGATTCAATTTCCTACTCTTCTTATCCCTTCTAAATCTTTCCAATTTGCTTTGTATAATACCCATTTCATGTAAGACAAATTCTAATATCTTAAATATTATTATTGAAATATATAATATTTATTGAGGATTTACTGTGTGCTGCGTATCATGCCAAACCTTTTTTTTTTTTAACATTTTATTTATTGGGGGATCCCTGGGTGGCTCAGTGGTTTAGCGCCTGCCTTCGGCCCAGGGCGCGATCCTGGAGTTCCAGGATCGAGTCCCACGTCAGGCCCCCGGCATGGAGCCTGCTTCTCACTCCTCCCGTGTCTCTGCCTCTCTTTCTCTGTCTATCATAAATAAATAAATAAATCTTTAAAAAAACCATTTTATTTATTTATTCATGAGACACACACACACACACACACACACACACACACACAGAGGCAGAGACACAGGCAGAGGGAGAAGCAGGCTCCATGCAGGGAGCCCGATGTGGGACTCCATCCTGGGTCTCCAGGATCACACCCTGGGCTGAAGGCGGCGCTAAACCGCTGAGCCACCGAGGCTGCCCCATGCCAAACCTTTGATAATGTATTTTATCATTTAGTTTTACAGGAGATTGGAATTTTAAGAGAAGTCAAGTAACTTGCCAAGGTCACACACTTAGTAGCTGAGATTTGCAAGCAGGTTTCTCTGACATTAAATCATCATTTTACACTAAAACCTAGTAATTCATCTTAAAGTTTTTTCCAGAGTGAGATTTATACCTTTAGCTTTTCTACCTTTTATATCATCTCACTGCTTCCATATATTGACTTATTTATTTCTATCATTTATTAGAGACCTTCATGATCTCCAACTTCAAGTAAACTTTCAAGTTTTGCCAGTAACTTTTGTATCTGTCCTCACATCTTTTTCATTGTCAATAACTTCAGTGGCCTTTTCAAACCTTCTTGTTCTCAAACATCCAGCATTACTACTTTCTCCCTCATTTTCTCAGATAACTTGCAGTATTTCACATGGCAACAGTAGTGTCTTCAGTTGAGAATTCACCCAAATTCCCACTGTCAAACCTCAGTGCTCATCACTACGCACACATGGGAAGATGTCTTGTGCCTTCTCCTGTTTGAGAATCATCCTTTCACCTGAACATTAGATCTTTCCTCCTTCCACCTTTCCAAGGAATGGCAATGTCAATTTTCTCTTCTTTAACTTCTTCCTCTTTTTTAGTTCTCTCCTGTGTGTACTTAAATATACTCAGATCTGTGTTCAAGCCTTATTTCCTTTTTAAAGAGGAATATTCTCCGTGCTTAAAACCCCACTCCTCTAACTATTCCTTTTTTTCTTCCCTTTTATAGCCAAGCCTCTTGAATAGTCTGTACCTTTTATACATTTTCATGATGTTTCAGTCATTCCTGGATTAACTTCATCCAGTAGCACATCACTGAAGCCACCTTAGCCAGAGACATTAGTGACCTTCTTCATGGCTAAACCCAAGAAATGCTTCTCAGGTCTCTTCCTTCCTGATCTCTGCAACAACTGATGTGGTTATTCACTCTTTCCCTGAAGTACTCTCTTCCTTTGGCTCTGTTATAACATTCTGTTCTGGTTTTCCTTCTATCCCTCTGCTTTTGCTTTTTAAGACTCCTTTGCCTCTCCCTAAAATACTGGTATCCTCTTTCTCTCCTAGTGCTATATACTCTCCCTGGGAGGTCTCTGTTCCTGCCATAACTGAATGATGTGGGGAAGGGGGGGGGTGGTACTCATTTTCTGTAAATAATCAGTAATCCCTAGGCATTGCTACATACAGGATCCACAGAGAAATAAAGAGATAATAATCAACTCCCTATTCAACATTTTCTTTTGAAGATCTTACAGGAATCTCAAAATCAGTGTGTCTAGAACTGAACTTCCCTTATCTCCGAATTCTACCCCATTCCTCTAAATCTATCCCCCCTCTTCTGCTGATTCCTGGATTATTCAGTCTATTGAGTGATACATGCCAGAGACCTGAGTGACATACTTGTCTCTCACCCTGTACACATCCAATAAGCATTAAATCCTGAAGGTTTGTTTGTTTGTTTGTTTGTTTTTTCACCTTTTAAAGATTTTAGAATTCCATCTACTTCTCTCTATTCCTGCTGTGGTGACCCTAATCCACAACCCTCACAGAAATTATAACAGCTTCTTAAGTTGCTTCCAGTGTTTTCTTGCTTCAGTTCATTTTCATACTGTAGCTAGAATGAACTTTCTGATATATAATCTAATCATGATATATCCTTGCTTAAGACCTTTCTGTGCTCTCTATCCATCTTAACTATAAGATCCAGGTTCAGTAGCCTAGATTATAAGGCCTTTAATGATCTGCCATTGCTGATTCACTTCAGGCTTATCTCTTTGCATTCTCTCCTCAAGCTTTCTATTTATCACCCTAGACTTTTAATTACATCCAAGTGTCATTCTCTACAGGCCTTTGCTTAAATTCTTTCTAGCTGTCTCTTTTTTTCCCTTTCTTATCCTAACTCTTAATGATCCCTTAAGTCTCCACTTAGATGCTCTTCCAGAAAGACTTCTTTAATTATTGCTTTCCTTATCCTCACTCCTGCTTTGTATTCCTTCTGTATACCTCTGTAGTGTTATTTACATCATGGTACTTACTGCACTTTGTTGAAAATACCCAAGCATGTATCTTATTCTGTAGACTGTAAGCTTTGTGACCATGGGAACCATCTAAGGGCAGAGTAAATACATGCTTGAATGAAGGAATGAGTACTGTGAAAGCCGGACTAAAAAAGTTACTTTATAGTGGCAAGAAATAGGTAGTCATGGAGTGGGTTTTTTTTTTAATTACAAATTTTCTGTGATTTGTATTTTATTGATTTATACATGAGAGACAGAGGGGGAGGGAGAGAGAGAGGCAGAGACACAGGTAGAGGGAGAAGCTCTATGCAGGGAGCCCAACGTGGGACTCATCCCAGGTCTCCAGGATCACGCCCTGGGCTGAAGGCAGTGCTAAACCGCTGAGCCACCGGGCTGCCCGTCATGGAGTGCTTTGAGCAAAAAAGAGATGTTATGAAGGATGCCCTTCAGGAGTAAAGTAAAAACTTGAACTGATGGAAATACTCATTACTCTAATTGAAACATGAGATGATGTTACTATACTTTTGAGACTTGAAAGCATAAATTATTTATCATATTTTGACATAATAATACTACCTAATTTTTCTATTTCTGCATTTCCTTATGTATACTAGATTCTAAATGTTTCACTAGCTATGCTTAGATTGCTGTGGTGTAAAATAGCATTTCTCTACATTTTTCTCTTTTAATACAGGTCTCTCCCAAGAATGTTGATTTCTACTTCTGTGCTTCCTTTTTATTTTATTTTAATTTTTTAGATATATTTATTTATTTGAGACGGGGGAGGGGGCATAGGGAGAGGGAGAAGGAGAGAAGTGGACTCCTCGCTGAGGACGGAGCCTGATGTGGGCTCCATCCCACCACTCTAAGATCATATCCCGAGCCAAAACCAAGAGTTGGAGACTTGATTGACTTTGCTACCCAGGTGCCAACATTATTTGACTAATATTCAAAAGAGGTTTTCATTAAAGTCATTCATAGGCATGTATTAAAATGCCCAGGTTTATAGACCCTGGAGGGAACTTTAGGGGAGTCTATTAATTCCCTCAAAGTATATGTAAATTTGTGTATGACTGTGATATTTTTAGGGTAATATATATCTTACAGCAGATTTTCAGAGTGGTCTGAGACTCCAAGAAAGACTAAGAACAACTAGAATAAAAAGAAAAGCAAGTCAAAATCTAAAGCCAAAGCACATCAGTACTTAAGGGATAGATAAAGGAAAATAAGCCCATGAAAGAGGTTAAGAGCATAGCCTCTGGAATCAGACTGCCTAGATTCAAATCATGGCTCTGCGATTTACTAGCCATGTCACCTTAGGCAAGTTGTTTGCTTTCACTGTGCCTTATTTCTTTACCTGTAAGATAGGAATTAACATTTATCTTACAACTTATTATTTGGATTAAATAAACCAATGCATGAAACGTGCATTGCACCATGTTTAGCATATAGTTAGTGGTCAGGATTAGCTTTAATAGGGTGTTGAGTACCTCAGAATTGGTGAGTATGGCCCACGGTGAGAAAAAGAAGGCAAAGGTTTCAGTCCCTACTTTCCTGCAGTTGGAATTAAATACCTCCTTGCAGGCCTAAAGATCTCCCACAGCTACTTCCTTTTAACTCCATCACCATCACCACCATTACCAAGCATCATAGGCAAGGATTAGAGAGAGAAGGAATATTACTATTCAAGTTCAAAACCGATCCCTCACTCTGGCAAGTAAGTGGTTACGGTTTCCAAGGGTATTAGATAGACATAGACACTGAAGATGCTTGCAAGAGACAGAGACTGGCATCCATGTTTTCCAATGGATTTCTTACCAAATTTCTGAACCTGTAAGCCCATCTGTGAGTAGTGCATGGTGAGAGAGTCCTTGGGGAAAGCCTCCTTTAAATTTCCTACAGTTTGTCAGCATTTTCGACAAGACTATTTTCTGTGTCTGGTGTAGAAAAAGGAGGGAGGCCTGCTGGGATAGATTGTATACTGAAATATAATAATGACAGCAGTAGCTAACATTTCCAGAGCAGAAGTTGAATATGAATTAATGGTCAACCCCACAAACCTAGATGCTACCTCAGAAGCGTTTTTCAGTGACAGATGTGGCCAAAGTGAACTGAGCACTACCCACAAAAACGACGCTCACCACTTACATGGAAACCACCATAACTGCATAGGCTGCAAAGGCAGCAGTCTTAAATATTAAATAGACGAGATCATATTGAAGGCTAGGGACATCTCTCCCTAACCAAACAGCCAATTATGTAAGTTGATCACTACCACTTTCTTCCCCCAGTCTCCCAACAATAGAACTAAGACTTGGAGAGAAGATATAGAGGAAGAGGTATTTTTAAAACTTCCTTTCCTGGAATCCCTGGGTGGCTCAGCACTTTAGCACCCGCCTTCAGCTCTGGGCATGATCCTGGAGTCCCGGGATCAAGTCCCATGTTGGGCTCCCTGCATGGAGCCTGCTTCTCCCTCTGCCTGTGTCTCTGCCTCTCTCTCTCTGTCTTTCATGAATAAATAAATAAAATCTTTAAAAAAAAAAAAACTTCCTTTCTTTAGAACCCCTCTGTCCCTATAAGACTTTTAAGCCACAAGTCTTAGTCTGTAAGACTAAGGTGGGGGGAGGGGGAAGCATTGAACTGAATGTTAAAGTTTTAAACTTGACTGTTCCAAGTGTTAAGAACTAAAACTGTTGAGAAAATCATTGAATTAGCTCTAGATGTCAAGAGATGTGAAAAGGAGGATTTGACATAGCATAGCTGAAAGTAGTGACTGGAAAAAATCAATAGAACCATTTCATATTTATTTACCAAAGAAATGAGAACTCTGTATAAACTGTTTACATATATAAAGAATGTCTAAAGAAGCAGGGCAATTGAGAACAAAAAGTATCTTAAAAATAGGGGATATGAGTGGAGAGGGAGAGTGTAGTTCTAAGAAGAAATTCATCCGCAGTAATAACTTCAATAGACAAATTAGATAAAGATTTTAAAGTCCAAGAAAATAGATAATTAGAAAGTCATTGTTGATTTTAATAGCATTGTCAGCACAATGAAAGGGCAGCTTCTTTGGACTTTGATCTTAGGGAAAAATTGATATTCCTGTTGTTTTTCTCCATTAGGCTTCATTCTACCTCTTGTGTGATTCCATTTATGTATGACAGCCCATCAAATATTTGAAGACAGCTTTCTTGCTTCCCTTGGGTCTCTTTTTCTTTCAACTAAATATCCCATTTTTCATGCTTTTAAGTTCTTTCACCATCCTGGTCACTTCATTCTGAATATGCTTTAATTTCTGTAAGTCCCCAAATGAAATACACTAATGTCAGTTTGGTCCACCTAGAATAGACTAAGACAACCATCTCTCTCAACCTAAGAATTAGGCTATTAACTCGAGCCAGAGCTACATTTGCTTTTTGGCAGTTCTGTCAAACGTTATCATTTTTGCTTTCCCAGTGTTAAAGGGATTCACTAAATAATTAAATGCTTAGTGTACAACTTTGAAATTTGTTTAACAAAAATGGTGATTTTCAGCTTGAAGAGCTTAGTTTTTTGCTAATCCCTAAATAGGCAATCTTTCTCCTATTAGTTTTGCCTGCCTCATAGGAGTCTTTGAAAAAATCAGGTCAATAACTATTAATAGAGTGTGTGTGTGTGTGTGTGTGTGTGTGTGTGTGTGTGTGGTTTCAGCCAAACTATAGTAGATCTGTCTGATTCACAAGACAAAATAGATTTTCAGGTTTTTCCTTAATTATACAAATATTTGCTAAGTGTATAGTATGTATCTACTACTAGCAATATAACAATAAGATGCATTCTCTGCCATGAGAATTTTTAAGCTTGATGGAGAAATGTCAATATGTGTAGTAAATGCTTCTGTAGGAGTTAACAAGATTCTCCAGGGCACTCCGATCATTTCACCCAGCCTTGAGGAAAGCTTCTCCAAAGATGAGTTTACCTAATTTGTGTCTGGAAGGATTTGAGGGAATTAGCTAGCCAAAAAGGCAAAGTAATTTATTCAAAGGTCCTGACTTAAGATTTAGTATGGCTACCAGAGATAGTAATTTAAGCTATGAGTGTAGATAAGATCAGTAGGGCTTGTATGTAGGGAAGAAAAAAGTTATAACTCTCACTCATTTAAAATAGGTAGAAAAAGAATTCTACCATCTAGTTTATTGTTACTCTTCATTTATGATAAATCACTCACTTTTTAGAAAAGATTTACTTATTTGAGAGAGGACGAATGGGAGGGGAGAGGCAGAGAAAATCTCAAGCAGACTCCATGCTGAGCACAGAGCTGACATGGATCTTAATCTCCCAACACTGAGATCACGACCTGAGCTGAAAAACCAAGGGTTAGATGCTTAGCCAACCACACCACCCAGACATTTGTTATCTGTAGGTAGGTGTCTCTCCCTGGTTTATGAAATACTTACCTAATTTAGTTCATTCCCTTACTGGATCACGTAATATGTGTCCTTAACTTTACAAATAATTATTATTACTTTTCTAATTAAGTAGGTTTATTTCTTCCTTTCCTGAAAAGTTGTTAAATAAGCATCATGTCCTTTTATAGGGAAATGACAGTATTATACCACTTTTAACACTAATATTTTTATTTATACACATTGTGTGGCAGCAACTGCATAGAGCATGTAGACCATGTTAAAGGGTTTAGTTCTTTCTCTCAGGAGCACTGGGAAAACACTGAAAAATTTTAAGTAGGGAAGTAACATGATTGGGTTTGTATTTTCAAAAGGTCACTACTAAATGGGAGGACTAGAGTGGATGCAAAGAAATAAATAAGCAATTGCAGTTATCTAGGCAAGAGTTATTGGTGGCATGACTAGGGGAGTGACACTGGCTGGCATGAAGGGAAGTGGTCAAATTTCAGAAATACTTTGAAAATAAATTTAACAGGATCTTAAGGAAAGGGAAAGAGGGAGAGGAGGTGTCAAAATAAATCCTGATTTTTTTTTAAAAAAGAGGACTACATTTCATAGAAAAAATAATGAGTTACTGGTTCCATCTTGGATATGTGAGATCTGAGACACTTAGTACTTCTGTATTTAATAGTAACAAATAGTAACAATAGTTACAAAAGCCTGAAAGCAGAAGGAAAAGTCCATGGTAAAGGGATGATGAAGTAAATTATAGCACATACATCCTCTATAATATTATACACCCTGAGACATGATAGCTACAGGGCTATGAAGTATGTGAAATTAAGTGAAAATACCAGGATACAAAATTCAGTAATTGTAACCATATAAAAAAAAATCCACAGAAAAAATACTGAAAGGAAATATAGCAAATTTTAGCAGTAATTCTGTAAGGATAATGGATGGTTGAAGAATTTTTAAAGTTTTAAATTTTCCTGGCCGCCTGGATGGCTCAATGGTTGAGTCTGCCTTTGGCTTAGGTCCTGGGATTGAGTCTCAACATCAGGCTCCTCGCAGGGAGCCTGCTTCTGCCTCTGCCTCTGCCTGTGTCTCTGCCTCTCTCTCTGTGTCTCTCATGAATAAATAAATAAAATCTTAAAAAAAATAAATTTTCCATGTAAAAATGTTAGCCTTAGGAATTAAGATTTTTAGTATTTGATTTGGTTTTTACATCAGTGATTTTTAATGACCTTGGTTTATATGGTTGCTTCTGGAAACTGACCTAATAGTAATTCCTTAAGATAAAATTAATTCTTGTTTTAAACATGACTGTTTTTTTCTAAAGTTGAATAGAGATAAATTGTTAGTTATGTAGAATGAGGTTTTGTGTTTTTTTTGTTTCGTTTTGTTTTGTTTTGTTTTGCTTTTGTTTTTGTTTTTTGCAGCATGGTAGCTGTGTTAGTGAATAGAAAGTGATGGTCATCTCACCTACATTTCTCTGCTTGCTTTTCCACCTGTCAGCTGTGAGCATTGCAGAGGCATTGTTTTCCTTTACACACAAAAACTCTCGTGAATTGCTCCTAAATCCATATCAAGTGCATTTTGTGTCTTTTAGATTTGTGGATATTAACTTTAACTTGTTATGATAGTATTAAAAAACTAGCTGTCTTCTTTAATATATAAAATTGAACTTGATATGAATCTGCTATACTGCTATATCTGGTCATGGATTTGCTTTAATACACTGTGTGAGAAGGTTTATAACAAGTTACCACTGGGTATTTTAGTTTTAGTTGCAAATTAGGAAATTGTTTCAGTAAACCAAATTTATTGAATTATAAATTTCAAACAAACATTTCAAGTATGTATTTTAGTGAGATTTTAAAATATAAATACTTATAGAACCACCACAACAATCAAAATGTAAAACATTGTATCATCCCCCCAAATTTTCTCATGCCCAAAGAGTTTTCTGGCCCCAAGCACCTAACTCCTTCTTATCACTAGAGATTAGTTTTATTTTCTCTAGAATATCACATAAAGGCAATGGAACCATGCATGCTTTTTGTGTCTGGCTTTTTTTCACTTCGCTTAATGTTTTTAAGATTCATCCAAATTGCGTGGACATTAGTTTATTTCTTTTATTGTTGAGGATTATTTCATTTGTATGTGTACCATTTGTTTTTTCCATTCACGAGTTGATGGAAATTTGTGTTTTTTGCAACTTTTGGTTGTTACCAAAACTGTCATAAACATTCTGTATACAACTATGTATGGACATGTGTTTTCATGTCTCATGCAGGAGGGGAATTGCTCGCTCCTATAAGTGTAAATTTAACTTTATCAGAAACCACCAAACTATTTTCCGAAGTAACTGGACCACTTTTCATTGCCACTAGCAATGTAGAAGCATTTTATTTGTTGCACATCCTTGTCAATACTTGGTATTGTATTTTTATTTTACCTCTTCTAGTAGGAATATAGTGGCTTTTCAGTGTTTCTAGTTTGCATTTTTTATGTTTTATTCTATTAAACATCTTTTTATACAATAATTGGATGTTCATGGGTCTTCTTTTGTGAAGGATGTATTAAAATCTTTTGGTCTTTTTTATATTGGGTAGTTTGTCCTCTTATTGAATTAAAAGAGTTTTTAGTATATGTTTTGGATACCAGTTCTCTGTCAGATATATTTATTGCAAATATTTTCTTTTTGTAGCTTGCTGTCCATTCTTTTTTTCTATCCTGGTTCATGCTTCCATACTCTGAGAAATCTTTGTCTATTTCAAGGTTACAAAGTTATTCCCTATGTTTCCTTTTAATAGTTTTATTGTTTCAGCTTTTTTTTTTAATTTTATTTTTTTATTTATTTATGATAGCCACACAGAGAGAGAGAGAGAGAGAGAGGCAGAGACATAGGCAGAGGGAGAAGCAGGCTCCATGCACTGGGAGCGCGACATGGGATTCGATCCCGGGTCTCCAGGATCGCGCCCTGGGCCAAAGGCAGATGCTAAACCACTGCGCCACCCAGGGATCCCCGTTTCAGCTTTTATATTCAGTTTTGTGATCCATTTCAAGATAATTTTTGAGTATTAGTATGAAGTAAGATAGAAATTGTGTTGGTCTTTTAAATTTGTAGTATGGTGTAAGATCAAGGTTTTTGTTGTCTTTTGCATCTGGGTATCTAATTATTGCAGGACAATTTGTTGAAAAAACAATTATTTTTCTACCTTTGTAAAAAATCAATTATGTAGGTTGATCTGGACTCTATTCTTTAATATTGTTCTATATTTCTGTCCTTTAGCTAATTCCACATTGCCTTGATTGTTGTGCTTTATTCCAAGTCTTAAAGTAGATAGTAAGTCTGCCAGCTATTCACTTTCAAATTTGTCTATTCTAGGACCTTTGAATTTCTGTGTAGATTTCAGAGTTAGCTTCTCAATTTCTTCAAAAGTCTATGGGGCTTACATTGGAATTCCACTAAATCTATAGATCAATTTGAAAAGATTTGAGTCTTGTATTCCCTGAACATAAAATATGTATCCATTTATTTCATTTTCTTTACTGACTTTCAGAATTTTTATACTTTTCAGTGTAGAGCTAATTCATACATATATATTGTCAAATTTCTCCAAAATATTTCATGTTTTTGGAATTAATCATAAATGGAATTTTTAAAATTTCAATTTCTAAGGTAAGATTTTAATATTTTGGAATATATTGGGGCTTGTTTTTTTGGAATAGCATTTGTTTGTCTTGATGTACATTCTAAATGCCTGAAGAATGTATATTCTGGAACTGTATATTATATAAGATAGTCTATAAGATTGTTCAGATTTTATATTTTCTTGATGATTTTCCCCCTTAGTTCTGCCAATTACTAAGAAATGTATGATAAAATCTCCAAATTGAATTTATGTCTTTCTTTGCTCTTCTATCAGTTTTGCCTTAAGCATTAATATTTTTAAAGGAATTCTAAGAAGCAATTTATACACATACACACACCTATCTATATACATCTATACACACATATCCATGCACATAAGTGCATATTTACATGATCACAGTGTTATAATTTCCCACATATTTGTCATCATTTGTAATCTTTATTCCTTCCTATAAGTGTAGTTTGCCATGTTGTGTAATATTCCTTTAGCTTTTAGAGTCCTGTAGTAGAAGTCTGCTGTTCTATCTGAAAATAGTATTTCACCTCAATTGTTAAATATATTTTACACATTTAGAATTTTTAATTAAGTTGTTTCTTTTTCAACTTTTGGAATACAAAATTATCATCATCTAGCCTTCATTGTTTTTGATGAGAAATCACTTAATTTTATGATTGTACCTCTGTATGTCACATGTCATTACTTCCTTTTGTTTCCAAGATTTAGCTCTGATGTACTTAGATTTAGGTTTTTTGCATTTATCCGTGGAGAGGCTTCTGGTGCTTCTTAAATCAATTTTTCATCAAATTTAGGAAATTTTTAGCCATGACTTCTTGAAATATTGTTTGTTTTTTATTGTCTCCCAATGTCTTAAGACTGTGCTTAAATATGTTTTGGACTGCTCTGTATTGTTCCAGGTCTCTGGGGTGCTGTTCAGTTATCTTAATTTTTTCTCTGTTCTTCAGCTAATTTCTGTTGAACTTCCTTCAGGTATACCAGCTATATTTTTCCTTTATCTCCTATCTACTCGTGAGATCACCAAATAAATTTTTCATATAAGGAGTGATAATTTTAAACTCTAAATTTTCTATCTGATTCATTTTTATAGTTTCTCATTCTCTGTTGATATTCCTTTTCTGTTCACTTATTGAATATATTTTCCTTTAATACTTGTAGGGTTTTTTGTTTGTTGTTTTTTTAATTAAGTAAGTCCAAACCCAGCATAGGGCTTTAACTCAAGACTCTCAGATCAAGCATCACATGGTCTACTGATTGAGCTGGCTAGTGCCCCTCCTTTAATACTTTCAATACATTTTACTTTGAGTCAGTTTTTGTAGGTTGTTTTTCCTTAGTATGGATCATATTCAGTAATTTTTGGCTAAAATCTTTACAGTTTTTTGTAAAAAACTGCATTTTAATGATTCTGAATTCCATTCTGTTTTCCCAAGGATTTCAGGATTTTTGTTTTAATAAACAGTTAACTTGCCTAATCTTAAATTAATTCTCACTTCAATATACTGTGCAGCAGATCGTATCTACCTCTACTCAGTTTTCTAGGTTTTATATTTTGCTTTTTTAACCTGGTCACATAGGGTGGTCTCTTACAATCAGAACTTAGAAGAGAGCTAATTTTTTTTTTTAAGATTTTATTTGTTTATTCATGAGAGACACAGAGTGAGAGGCAGAGACATAGGCAGAGGGAGAAGCAGGCTCCCTCTAGGGAGCCTGATGTGGGACTCAATCCCAGGACCCCAGGATCACACCCTGAGCCAAAGGCAAACACTCAACCACTGAGCTACCCAGGTGCCCCGAGAACCAAATATTTATACAGAATTTATACTCATTTGGGGGCTTACACTTTCTGTGATTCTCAGCCCTGAGATTTGTCCCCGGCCTTTCAAGTCAATAAGACTTCAGCTTCTTTATGACAAGATTCTGCTCATTGGGAAATGCATACCTTCAAAGGAGTACCAAATTTGTAAATCTCGCATGCTTTAGTTGTCTTTCAACTTTATCCTGTTCTCTCTTTCCTACTTACTGTTTCTTTCTCCCACTCATTGATTGATAGCTTAGTGGTTAACCAAGGATTTGGACACATTTGGTAAACTTTGCAGAGCTCTTACTTCAGGGATTTTCCCCCTAAACTTTCAGCTATTTTGACAACACTGAATTTTACATTCTGCCACCTTAAGTTGGAAAAGATATGATTTAAAGCCGCCAGAGCTAAGGGAGATTAAGTACCCAATTTTAGGAAAAAAACCCGGAAACTTGAAATTCTTACATGTTATCATCACGATCTTAAAGAAGGAAACTGCTGTGGTTGCTATCTGCTTTTCATTGCTTTGCAGTGCCTTCAAATATTAATTTTTAATGTTTTATTCAAGTTTTATTCTTACAGTTGCACAGTGCTAACATTTCCTTAAGTTCAAACCTCTTAGGAATATTTTTTAATAGCATAGTTTTTACAAATATTAACAATGCCTAGCATACTATAGGCATTCAGTTAGTATTTGTTGAATAAATTAATAATGGCTTCTCAAGTAATTCAATAAATCTACCTTTGTCTCTTTGTGTTGTGGTCAAAGTAGTAAAAGAAAGCTAATGTAGAAGTGTAGGCTTTTATCAGTAACATTAAGAAAAAGATATACTTAAGTTGCTTATATCACAAAATCTCAAAAATATTTAAAAATTTTGTCAAAGAAACCTGGCATATCATTTTTTTCATAAAAATCCAAAAAGAGGGGAAGATAAAGGAATAACAAAGGGTAAAAGAACTGTTTAGGAAAACATGTGGTACAAATTTAGTAACTCTCAAAGTCTTCATTTTTATGAGGCACCTGGGTGGCTCAGTCAGTTAAGCATCCGACTTCGGCCGTGGTCATGGCCTTAGGGTCCTGGGATCAAGCCCTCCCTGGGGCTCTCTGCTGAACATGGAATCTACTTGTCTCTCTCCCTCTGCCCTTCTCCCATTCATGCTTTCTTTCCTCTCTCTCAAATAAATAAAATCTTGAAAAAAAAATAAGGTCTTCAATTTTAAACTGCTGTTGGATACGACCAAAAACAGTAATACTATTTTTAATACTATTTTTATACTATTTTTAATACTATTTTTACAAATTTTATAAACATTAATTTTCAGACCTCATACACTAAGTGCTTAATTATTATGACATGTAAGAAATGTGTGAGTTTACAAATTGGTTGATAGGTAAGAATAAGCATTTTAGAGATGCAAAGCCTGAAAAAAAATCTTAGGAAAATAAATTTGTGATTTCTTTGCTATAATCATGCATAACCCTCTAAACTTTGTGGATATCAGCAGTGGTGTTGAGGATGGAGAATAATTTTGGAATCAGACTATATTGAAAGTACTCACTTCTGATTAACTATCTAGATAAGTCTCTTAGCCTATCTAACCATACTTTAGGAAGAAAATTATTGCCTCATTTCATATAGTTGTTTTAAGGAGAAAAATTATAAAAACATCTTAGTGTGCTTGGCGTATGGTAAGATTCTGACTATATTTTTTTCTTTTTTTGCAGAAGAGGATAAATATAATATTTATTCTTCTTTGCTCTTCAAGTATTTCCTGGCAGAAGGAGTTATCAATGGGCATACTTTGTTGGTTGCATCTGCAAAAGAAGACCCTGCTGATATTTTACAGGTATAGAACATACCAATCAATGTTGCATTTTGAGCATTACATGAAAAATATTGCTTTTATATGTAAACAAGATATGTGTTTGCATATCTACAAACTATATTTAAATTTATTAATGAGACCATATGTATTTTTTTCTCTTAAAGAAAAGTATCAAATTTATTTGAACCTGTAGTTTCATTTTTAAGTTAGTATTCTTGAACAGTTTTCTAAACTTTAAATTGATATTGGCATTGGGAAAAATATGAACAAGCTACTAAAAATTGATAGTAAATAAAGCTATTACTATAGTCATAATAAGATAACTCTGTAAAAAGTTAAGTAAAGGAAAACAATAGCAGAATATTATCTGATACTACCAGTATTCTAAAGATGTAAATTAGAAGAAAGATACAGAAATTAGAAGTACTCATTTATTAATCTCACTTTGCTTTGAGACTACCAGAAGTCATTCTTTTACAAGAAACAAGCAATAGTAATAATAATAAAAATAATGTATCTTTTTAATGCCAGAATACACATCGCACCTGAGAAAGGACAATTCTCACTTTAGGAATTCTTAAATTCTCTGTCCAGAACAGGAACCCAACTTAAGCCATTATTTGAATAGAAGTCATTATTTGAAATAGAATCTAAAGTTATTTCTTCCCATAGTATGTTTTCATTTCATTGCATAGTCTGCAAAATAACAAACAACTAAGTCATTTATAAGGAATTTGTAGCATAGTATTAATTTACCATACCTATCAACAGACACCAACAAACTTCCATACCCACTATAAAAAAGTTATGTAATACTGAGGTAAAACTAACATGATTCTTTCTTACGTGTCAGATTTTGCTTATTAAATAATAGTGTCATAAAATCCAAAGGGAAAAATTTTTATATGATTTTCCAAAGAATTTTCTTCTGGTTGCAAAGCCTGTTTTCATTTTTTTCTTATTTTTGGTGTTTGACTTTTGTAATATTTTCTCAATCTTTTTATCTCTTCTTTTGTTCCTTTTCCCTGGTCTTAATCAACTTGCTCAATTTCTGGACAGCACTGTGCTTGCTAGGAACAGGAGAGTAAAGGCCAAGATTACAGTCCTAAAGAAGCTATACAAGCTCTTCACGGCACATTCCACCATAATATTGAGACTTAGATTTTATATCAAACATCTTAATAGCCAGATAAGCAATTTTTGCCAGGACAGAAGCAGAAAAACCCTTGTCCCTTGAATAAAATGGGAGTTAAAGACACTGATCCCCTTCACAGTTAAAGATCACATATAACTTTTGACTTCCATAAACTTAACCACTAATAGCCTAATACTGACCAAAAGCCTTACTAATAAATAATACTAATACTATTAAGACATATTTTGTGTGTTATATGTGTATATATATATATATATATATATGTATTATACAGTGTTTTTAAATTAGAGAAAAGATAATGTTTTTGAGAAATCATAAGAAAGAGAAAGTACATTTACATTACTATATTTATTAGAAAAATCCACATATATGCAGACCTATGTAGTTTAAACTTGTATTGTTAAAGAATCAACTATATGCTTTTCAAAATAAAGTGTTTTATTTTTCCTCATTGCCTCTTGCAACCTAGGCAACATTTGAAAACCTAGTAGGCATATAACACATTTTGCTTTAGACATACACTTTTATTTGAAAACTAATCTCCTAACAACCTTTCCTAGGTACCTTGAATTTGTACAAGTTAATAATAAATTTTAAAAAAAAGTTAATAATAAAAATCTCAGGATACTTTTTACCTGTCCTTCTTTGGATTGTGTGAAGAATTGTGAAGTTACAAATCAGGATTTCTTAATCTTTCTAGTCATTTATGTAAGTAATTAGGTTCTGCAGACATTTATCATAGAACAATTTTATGATACAGTAAAAAAATATATAAAATTAAAGTAAAAATATAGACCCTTAAGACACACTTTGACCAAGATACGTTAATGAGGATCAGATTTTTCTTTATCCCTGAAACAACTTAAAAACAGGGCAAAATATATTTAACAACAGTTTTCAAGACATTGGGCATAATAAAGGACAGTGACTCCAGAGACATGCAGAATATACAAAGGGAGTCCTATTAAAAGGACTCAGCCCTCCCTGACATACCACATGCAAAGTTTCCAGGCTGTAGTGCAGTGAAAAGGAACTCAGGTTAACACAGCATTAGGAGATAGATCTAAGAGTGTGGAATTGTGACATATACTGTCTTCATCTGGAGCGTAAGTGTAGTTTAAAGAAATACATATGGGTGGCAAGTTGACAAGGGGTGGACTTATGAATGTTCACTTGACTGGGCCACAGGGCTCACAGATATTTGATCAAACATTATTCTAAGTACTCTTACAAGGATGTTTCTAGATGAGATTAATATTAAATTGGTAGGGGTGCCTAGATGGTTTGGTCATTTAAGCATCTGCCTTTGGCTCAGGTTATGATCCCAGGGTCTTGGGATCAAGCCCCACATCAGGCTCCCTGCTCAGTGGGGATTTTGCTTCTCCTTCTCCCTCTGCCCCTCCCCCAGGTCATGTGCTCTTGCCCTATCTCTCTCTTAAAAAAATAAAATAAAATAAAAAATACTTAAATTGGTAGACTGAGTAATGCAGATTGGCATCGCTAATGTGAGTGGGCCCATCAAATCAGTTGAAGGAATAGAACTGAAAGGCTGACCCTCCCTCAGCTAAGAATGAATTCCTTCTGACTGATTGCCTTCCAATCTGAACATCAGCTTTTTCCTGCCTTTTGATTCAGACTGAAACATCAAATCTTCCTGATTCTTGAGCCTTCTAACATTTGAATGGGAACTACACCACGATGAGCTCTCCTGGGTCTTTAGCTTGCTAACTTATCCTGCAGACCTGGGGGCTTGTCAGCTTCCATAATAGTATTAGCCAATTCCTTATAATAGATCTCTTTTGTATTTATATATAGATACATATATAATATGTACTTATATATATAAGTACATATAATACAAAGCAATATATATACACACACATCTTATTGGTACTGTTTCTCTGGAGAACTCAGACTCTTAAAATCTTCCTGAAAATATAAAGATTACATTTAAAACCTGCATGAAGAATTTCACATTTATTTATTAACCTTCATTAAATAATTATCAGCTGACATTCTATATCTTTTGTTTTGTTTTGTTTTTTTTTGACATTCTATATCTTGGCCAGTTTTACAGATAGTAAAGTACAGTGATCTTTCCACCTTTTTGCTTTTACACTTATAAAAAAATTTATAAATTATATATCTACTTTTACATAGTTAATTAAAAATTTCAATTATGATATTATTTAGTTGTAAAAGATGCTATTGTAAATATTGTGTTTTTTAAAAAGATTTATTTATGGGAAGCCCGAGTGGCTCAGTGCTTTAGCACTGCCTTCAGCCCAGGGCGTGATCCTGGAGACCCGGGATGGAGTCCTGCATCGGGCTCCCTGCATGGAGCCTGCTTCTCCCTCCACCTGTGTCTCTGCCCCCCTCCTCTCTCAAATAAATAAATAAATAAATAAATAAATAAATAAATAAATAAATAAATAAATAATAAATAAATAAATCTATCTATCTTTTTAAAGGATTTTATTTATTTATTTAATTTTTTTTAAGATTTATTTATTTGAGGAAGAGAGAGCATGCATGCGCCCGAGGGGAGGGACAGAGGGAGAAGGAGAGAGAATTTCAAGCAGACTCCCTGCTGAGTACAGGGCTCAATCCCAGAACCTTGGGATCATGACCTGAGCCAAGATCAAGAGTCAGCAGCTCAACCAACTAAGCCACCCAGAAGCACCTCTATATATTGTCTTTTTAGTTAAAGACTTTTAAATCGGTCTTCTAAGTATATCCAACTGAATCTAAACAACATAGCAATTTGATGTCAGTAGCATTGTTTTTAGAAGTATATATACATAAGCTCTTTTTTAATGTCTGGTAATATATATCAATCCTTTTTGCCTTGGATTCATATTTTCTATTCTACTTCTCACGGAGTTTTGTCTGAATATAATGTTTCATGTTCAAAATATTTATTAATGACCTTATGATAGTTTTTATATAACAAACAATCATATTTAAATTTGAGTTTGGAACGCCTGGGTGGCTCAGCGGTTGAGCAGCTGCTTTTGGCTCAGGATGTGATCCCGTATTCCTGGGATCAAGTCCCACATCAGGCTCCTTGCATGGAGCCTGCTTCTCCTCCCTCTGCCTGTATCTCTGCCTGTCTTCCTGTGTCTCTCATGAGTAAAAAATAAAAATAAAAATAAATTTAAGTTCACTTTAAATTTGTCTCTAAAGATGTTACAGTTAAACATATCTCTTTGCAATTTGGTAATCTTTACAATTAGTGTTACATGCAGTATATAAATGGACATAAAAATTTTCACATTTGCTTTATTAAGATATACCGCTCAAATGGGACAGGATTTAACATCCATTCTTTTTGTGTTTTTAATTTTTGTAGATATGAACTGTTCACAAGTAAAAGGGAAAGAAGGAGTTGTGTTATTGTAATGTCTCTCAAAATTTTTAACTTTTTCTGAGTGATATACATATAAAAGATCACATGGTCCTTATCTTTTGTTTATTGGGACTTTTTTGATTACTGACTCAATTTCTCTGCCAGTTATTGGTCTGTCTTTGGTCTCTCTATTTCTTCCTGTTTCAGTTGTGGTAGTTTATATGTGCTTGGAATTTATCCATATCTTCCAGTTTTTCTAATTGTTGACCTATAGTTTTTCATAATATCTCTTATAATTGATTGTATTTCTGTGGTATTAGTTGTTACTTCTCCTCCCTCATTTGTGATATTATTTATTTGGACCTATTGTCTTTTCTTTTTGATAAGCCTGGCTAGAGTTATTACTAATTTTTCAAAGAACCAGCTCCTGTTTTCACTTATCCGTTCTATTGGTTTTTTTAGTTTCTGTATCATTTATCTCTGCTCTGACCTTTATTATTTCCTTCCTTCTGTTGGCTTTAGGCCTTATTTCTTGTTCTTTTTCTAACTCCTTTAGGTTAAGTTAGGTTATTTATTGTTGTTTAACCTCCATGTATTTGTGGTCTTTCCAATTTTTTCTTGTTGTTGACTTCTAGTTTTATAGCATTTTGGTCATAGTATGATTTCAGTCTTTTTGTATTTATTGAGGGCCTAATTTGTGACCTAATATGTGATCTGTTCTGGAGAATGTCCCATGTGCACTTGAAAAGAATGTGTATGTGATGCTTTAGGATGGAATGTCCTGAATATATCTGTTAAATCCATCTGGGCCACTGTGTCATTCAAAGCAGCATAGGTGGTTTTATGAAGAATGTTTCTAGTGTCATCCGATCTGTTTTACCCTTTCTTATGTACTTGTGTATTATCAAAGCCATTATAATTGCTTCCAAAAAAAACCTAATGGTCTTAACCATTAGATTTACTTTATATTGCAGATATGATGCTCCATTTTATTTTATTTTATTTTTGATGCTCCATTTTAAAAGTTAATTTCATTCTTCTATTTACAAGGAGTAACCCAGAGCAAGATGTTTTTATTTGAAGTTTGTTTTATTTATGTACTTGGATTTCATACAGCCCTTCTCTGAAAATATATCTAGTTTTTGTATTCTTAGGACCTTCACTTATCAGTAATATTTCTTAAAATCATGATTTTTTAAATTTCATATTTCTTTTGTATTTTATTTTCATTTTGTAATAGTAAAACAATTTGATTTAAAAGAAAAATATGCATTCTCATTTTTCTATTAAAAGAGTACAGAAAGTATTGTTTTTAATCTGTATATTCTTAAGTGGTCCAGTTAATTTTCACAAGTTGAAAATAGACTGGATCAAGCCCCATGTTGGGTTCCCTGCTCAGCAGGGAGCCTGCTTCTCCTTCTCCCTCTGTCTGCCACTCCCCCTGCTTGTGCTCTCTCTCTCTCTCTCTTTCTCTATCAAATAAGTAAACAAAATCTTTTTTAAAAGAATGAAATGTGGGAATCCCTGGGTGGCTCAGCGGTTTGGCAGCTGCCTTCGGCTCAGGGCATGGTCCTGGAGACCCGGGATTGAGTCCCACATTGGGCTCCTTGCATGGAGCCTGCTTCTGTCTCTGCCTGTGTCTCCGCCTCTCTCTCTGTCTCTGTGTTTCTCATGAATAAATAAATAATTTTTTTAAAAAAATTAAAAAGTGAAATGTTAAGGACTAATATAGATAATAGTTTTTTCTATATATTATTCAGCCAAGATTTCAGTGTTCCCAAGTCAATAATGTTATATTAGAGTCATTTGTATTAAACAGCCCAACTACAAATGACCAAAACCAAGGCATTAACAGTGTTTAGAGATACAACATGGGGGGTAGTGGGAGATGCTATAATTGTTTAGTTTTAATTTTATGATGTATGATTGGGGATTTCTGGAACCTATAACCAAGACAAATATTGCTGGTACAAGAAAAGGGAAAAGACAATCTTATAGACCATAATTATCTTAAAACTGTGTATAACTAAAAGACAAGTAAAGGATAAAAAGCCCCATCAGCTGCCTAAGATATATTATATAACCACCCAGCAATTTATCCATCATCCTTTGAAAACATATTCATGCCTATTGTAGTCAAAGCTCCTTCAGGAAGTCAGCAGTAAGATGTAACGCTGAAAAATTACACCCCTTAGAAAATCCTATAGAACAATATACATGATGTTGTTAAAGCTTTTAAAAACACATTGGTAAGTATTTTTCAGTTAACTTTTTATCTAAAAGAATGTTCTTGATCATCTCAAATAGTGTGATAGATATTCTCTGAAAATTTTCTATGGAATGTTTTCTAAAATAGCAAAAATTATATTTTTATGTTAGAATATTTAAGCATTTATCAGTAGATAGGCTGACTTTTTTAGAAATAAAAATTATATACACACAATTTCTTTAGAACTTGAAAATGCTATGTTTTTCTATTATATCTTTTTCATAATTTTAAACAATATATGTTAATATTTATAGAATTAAAGTAACATGATTTTCAGAAGTAAATTTGAATGCTATTTCATAATATACTAAGGTGAGTTTTAAAAGTTAATTCAAATATTTTTAGCAATGACATGCCAGATAGGTAATATTCATGCAGGAAGAGATCTCTAATATCTAGAGGAAAGGGTTAATTCCTGATTTACAGCATTAACTTTTTGAGTTATTTGTTATATACGTTATGTACTATCCAACATCAAATACAGTTAGAATAGAGTGGGAGGATAGGATGCTTTTAAGGAGCTTAAAAATTTTACTTTTTAATATGTACCCAAGATAAGTACATAGTTATAAGCAGGAATGTAAGTACCTTGATGTTTACTAAAGGCTTACAGTATATTTTTCAAAATCAAACATACTGGGCAGCCTGGGTGGCTCAGTGATTTAGCACTGCCTTCAGCCCAGGGAGTGATCCTAGAGACCGAGGATCGAATCCTGCATCGGGCTCCCTGCATGGAACCTGCTTCTCCCTCTGCCTGTGTCTCTACCTCTCTCTCTCTCTCTCTCTCTCTCTCTGTGAGTCTCTCATGAATAAATAAATAAAATCTTTAAAAACAAAGATACCAATAAAGGAATAGTTCAAATTGAAAATCAGTTATGGTGAAACTACCCATATTATAGAGAAAAATCTTTCATAATTGAAAATGAATTACCTTATAATAACCCATAAGTCATGGAATAAGTAACAATTAGTTTAAAGTAAACTGTATCATATTAGATGAATTACTATATCAATAAAGTATTTAGTAATGAAGTATGAAAATTTAGACTAACATCTTCAGATTTCTCTTTTATGGACTTTAAATCTGTAAGTTAAAACCAAGTATCTAATAATTTGAAAGCATTTTTATATATCCCAGAATATCAATCTGTTACCCAAATAATGAACTCATTTATTAAGATCTTATTTATTGTACCTTGTATCTTTTGCTTTGTTTTTTTGGTTGTAATTGAGAGAAGATGCATTAGTTGTTAGAATTAGATGAAGTAGTATTTGCTAAACAGTGTAAAGTTTGAATTACTATTAAAAAGATTTCCTTTCCTTGAGTCAATTTGATGTCAAGATTAAGTCTATATTTGCTCTCCATTTCTCTCTCTCTTTTTTGGCCATCCATCTTACTAACTGATCATGCCACAAGAATTAGAAGTCTGAATCCTGTGAATGGTCAGTTGTTTGCTCTCAGTACATTATAGTAAAGGCTGGTCTTTCTGAGTAAATAGAATACAAAAATATTTCAGATCCAACTTTGTTTTCCTTGTTCTGCCAGAAGTTAAGATAGCTGTAACAGTGAAGTTAAAGAAATACCCATTTGGAAAAAAAAAAAAAGAAATACCCATTTGGCCATATATGCTACTGAACATTTTTTTTATTATACTTATCTTTAAAGTTGTAGTTTTATAATGATTCAGAACAAGAGTAATATGTTATATACAATTAAAAATTACTTTCTGGTCCTACTCTCATTTTAGTTTGCAAGCTTTATGCATGCTCAATACCTTATAAATAACACATCTGCCCACACATTTTTACTTTTTCTAGTCTATACAATATATATTTTTTATTAAAACTATTACTGTGTGTCTTCTGTTCATAGTTTAAATACAAATACTTGAAGAGTCCTTTAAAGGCAGAACTATAGCCAGAATATGTTCCCTTCATTTTTTTTTGTCAACGTTTTATTTGTTCAGAAAATTATCAGGCTATCTATATGCTTTTCAAAAGTGCTTACAATTCAGAAATGCTGGTGGAGCCAGAAATTTGCCGTTTGACCCCAGGGTTTCACTCTTCTTTTTTCCCCCTAGCTACTTGTGAGAGCTTATTTAAAATTCTGAGTTCTCCCCTGGCAGCCACAGTTAGAGCTTCTTTGGCAAACTCAAAAGGCTGAGAAAAATCCTGCAAAGACTCAATACTGCTTCCAGTGACCTACATTTGTAGCCAGCTTTTAAAAGATGGCATGTGCCTTATTTTCCAACAAGAAAATGAAAGATAAAAATATAAAGGAAAATAAACCCACCACTCTGTCACTAGCTAGTAAGAACTGTTTCTGATATAACATTAAAATAAACACAAAGCTGGGGTTGATATTTGTGCATCACCAACATGGGAAAGGAATTTTACATGCAGAAAAGTAGCCTAAATCATATAGCAAAAATACCATACTCTGTGATAGGATACTTATCCTCAAAAGGTAAAATATATTTGGATATTAGCTTAGATTTTAATTTCTGTGACGCTGCTTAAGTAGCTGCACACTTACACAAGTCACTTATTCTTTCACATTAAGGTAGAGATAATTCCCTGGCTACCATATGCTGGCATTCCAAATTAAAGATGAAATGTTGGGGATTTTGCTTTTTAAACCTTAAAGTACTTATTCCGGGCCTCACATCTACTTTAATCATTTTATTTTGAACTCATAAAAAAAAAATGAGTGGTTATGAATACTTGACAGTTATTGTCATGCTCAAATTTTAAAATATTAGAACTGTTATATAGCCCTTATTCTTTGAAAAGGAACCACACAAAGCCAGAATTGGGAATATTAGAGATACAGTTCATTTGTCCTCTAAATACTTTTTCTGAAACATTCAGGAGAGAAAGTATTCAGTCCTTTTGGAAGGGATAAGTGATTTCAAATTCTGAAAACCGGGATCCCTGGGTGGCGCAGCGGTTTGGCGCCTGCCTTTGGCCCAGGGCGCGATCCTGGAGACCCGGGATCGAATCCCACGTCGGGCTCCCGGTGCATGGAGCCTGCTTCTCCCTCTGCCTATGTCTCTGCCTCTCTCTCTCTCTCTGTGACTATCATAAATAAATAAGAATTAAAAAATAAAATCTTTAAAAAAAAAAAAAAAAACAAATTCTGAAAACCAGAACCATTAAAACTTAAAAAAAAAAAAAAAAAACACTATCAGCTCCCCAAATTAACATATTTCCCCATTAAAGGAAATATTACAGAATCCCATGAAAGGAGAAAGGTGCACACCATTAAGAATCATAGATTAAAGGATAGCTTTACTGTATGAAAAACCCAATGAAAACGGCTATCTCTCCATTTACTGTTGGGGTGATTCTTTCATTGGTCAGTGTTTCCTGAAATTTTGTTTTATTCATCAGAAACTGATGGGCAGTTGCAGAAAGCGGCCTTAGTTCACCATAATCATCTTTTCATATTATGTTATATTAGTGAAATCAGAGGCATTTGAAATGTGCTTATCGGTTTGGTAAAATAGTCTTACTACATACAGTGTGTGTGTGTGTGTGTGTGTGTGGTGTCTAAAAGTCTACTATATTTCAAAAGCAGGGTCGATAGTATTAAACTAAAGACGTAAGTTAGAAGTGGAAAACGGATCTGAGACTATGAAGTGAATGAAACATCTTACCTTTCTTTTTCTTAAAACAGATTATAACAAGGTACTACAGAATTTTTAAAAAACCTATTTTATGCCTTTACCCAGTTGCCTCTACTTCTCAGTACTCAGGGAGAAGAAAGAGAATTGTTTATGTTCTATTAACACCAAATGTACAATGTAAAATAATTTTCAAATTTAATAAAAATAAAGTGATATCCAGTTTCATTTAGTGCACCAAAATATACTAAGGATTTTTGTGACGTCTTCGGTAAGCTAGGTTTATTTTGGAAAATAAAAGAATATGACATCGGATGATTAAATCAGTGACTTATGTGTTCTTGAGCTAAGAGCATAACTGATCTGGACCTCTTAAATAAAGATAATGCCTGATTCCATTACTAATTGAGTTACCTTTGACAATAGATATCCCAAAACTTTAGAATACTTCTTTTCCAACCTTGTAAAAATACTATGACCTCTCAGGCCCCATGTCGGGCTCTGTACTCAGCAGTCTGCTTAAGAGATTCTCTCTCTCCCAACCTCTCTGCCCCTCTCCCTGCTCATGCTCTCTCTCTCAAATAATTTAATTACATCTTTAAAAATCCTATATTCTATAACCTCAACTTAACAAATAATTGTGTTAAGATCACTGTCACTATCTTAACTTTTACAATAACTATATTTAGAAATGTTTTAGGTATGTCAAGTTTTTAGAAATTATCTTTGTTTATATTCAATAGGGACACTTAGCACTTAAAGGAATTAGGTAGAAATCCTGTGCCAATATAAGAATCCTTCTATAACTCAAGTAATTATTGGATAACCTATTTGCTTGGTATGGATTTTCTTTTTTTCTTTTTTTTAAGATTTATTTATTTATTTGAGAGAGAGACTGAGCGCGAGAGAGCTAAGCAAGGTGAGGGGCAGAGGGAGAAGCAGACTCCCTGCTGAGCAGGGAGCCCAACGTAGGGCTCGATCTCAAGACCCCAGGTTCACGACCCAAGCCAAAGGCATATGCCCAACCAACTAACCACTCAGGCACCCAAGTATGGATTTTCGTATATTATTTTTTAAGAAAACAACTTAATATACACCCTTTTACAGTAAACATTTAGTAAGGAAGTTATTGCACATGGTCTTATTAACTAAACGTGTTAAACCCAATGATTAAGTGGAGAATTTAGTCTGCTTTTTAAAACATTTCACTGAGATGCCTGGGTAGCTCAGTCGGTTAAGCATCTGACTCTTGATTTCTGCTCAGGTTATGATCTCAGGGTCCTGGAATCAAGCCCCAAATCAGGCTCCATGCTCAGCACAGAGTCTGCTTGAGATAGATTCTTTCTCCCTTTCCCTCTGCTCTGTCCCCGCCCCCCCCCCCCCACCCCCCGGCCTGCTTGCCCTCTGTCTCCCTTTAAAATAAATAAAATTTTTTAAAAGTAAAAAAAAAAGGTAATTTCACAAATTCATTTTATTTTAAGGATTTTATTTATTTATTCATGAGAGACACAAAGAGAGAGAGGCAGAGGCTCCCTCCATTGAGTCTGATACTGGGACTCCAGGATCACACCCTGAGTGGAAGGCAGACACTCAGCCACTGAGCCACCCCGGTGTCCCAAGAAAAAAATATATTATAAAATTGCACCAAGATGTTCCCTGTACTGATTTTAGTCAGAAATTTGGATGGACATAATTTAATTAACTAATTAAATTGTCAATTAATTGACTAATCTTAAAATCCATAAGTTTAAAAACATTTTTTACATAACATCAGTTGTATACCCACAGATCTTGACTTACTCTGTGCCATTTACATTTCTGAATGCTTTAAACAATTAAAGTAACCTCTCTTCTCATATTTTTAAATATTTAAATGGAGATAATGTAGAGACTATATCTTTAATAGATGGATACTCAGGCTACATATTTGGAGTACTTTTGTATTCAAATTGTGATAATCAGTCAATAATATCTTTGAATTTGTTTCTCTTTCTAACTTTCAGAAAATAAATGTTCCCTAACCCCCCCCTCCAATCAACAAAGTAATATACTTACTGATACAATATAATATACTTACTGATACATGGATAATGCTTAAGTAGTATTAATTATACAGTTACCAAAACCTGCAAGGATCAAAAGATTTTATTTTTAAGAAGGATTTCTCATGCTGCATGGATTATGTTGCTACATAATAGCTCAGTAGTACTTCTCCTGAATTGTAAAATAGCTTAGAGAGGAGTATGATGCCCATAGTTGGTGTAATGCATTGGTAATTAAGAGGGTGGGAGGTTAAGCTTCATTAACTGCTGAGGGATTGTATCTTGGGTTTTATTATGCCCTAGAGAACATAAAAAGTGAGAAGGGTCAAACTGTTGGAATCAGATTTTGCTTGTGCATCTGCCAAAACAAAGACCACAAAATAATATAGCGGTAAGCACAGAATGGCATGAATTGAAAAGGGAAGAAATATATTTACAGCATCTTACAGATAAGGATAAATGTTTCTGGTGAAAAAAAATAAATACACCTAATTACTGGAGTATATTTTGGTATTGGAAGTTTATAATAATTTGATTTCACATAGATTTTTTAAAGTAGAATAAGCAGTTGTTTTTGTCCACAGGTAATGCCAATTTTTTATGTTAATTTTCCAAAATGATTCATCTGATTAAGGGTGAGAAATTTTATACTTTTCATCCTATCTTCTGTATAGACCTTGTGAAGCCTGCGTTTTATTTTTATTTATTCCTGATTCTTGTTACCAAATATATGGGAACTGTAAGCACCATATTGCATTAAAAAACCAAAAATCAAAAAAAAAAAATTAAAAAAAAAAAAAAACCAAAAATCTGATTTTTTTTCATTTAGGAAACAGTATAAAAACCATGAAGTGTGTTCTGTTCATGCACTGGATAAGAAATCAAAGACTGGGGATTTTCAAAAATATAAGGGATGACCTTGATATATGATCTGTTACAGCTATAATCATTGAATATTTAAGAGCTTATTCCTAGCATTTTCCTGTAAGACAGATTTTATCCAAACATTAATTAAGTTTTTTGTTTGATTAGATATAGATATTGCAACAAAAATATAGATTATAGTCATCTTCATCTCTGATAGCGTCAAGGAATCACAATGAGCAGATTAGGTGATGGCACACTTAAAAAAATATAGGGCTTAAAATATAACAGCATACTGAATATAGACTCTTACAGAATAAATTTCTGAATATTGAAAGACAAAGTATCAGAATATTCAAGGTGCCTGGCTGCCTTAGTCCTTGGAACATGCAATTCTTGATCTTAGATTGTGAGTTCAAGTCCCAGTTTGGGCATGGAGCTTACTTTAAAAAAAAAAAAAATCAGAATATTCCGTTTTTTTCCCCAAAAAAATATCAGTTTTGGTATCTTTAGATAGTTCATTTTTCACTTGAATTCTAAATAGTAATGACACCATTAAGACTGAATTTTCATATAATAGATTTTTTTTTGTCAGAGAATTATATAGACAATCTTAACACTCTTGCCTTAGGATTGAGTTCTTTTTTTTTTTTTTTTTTTTAAGATTGTTTATTTGAGAGAGAGAGGGAATATGAGGCAGGGAGGGGCTGAGGGAAAGGCAGAAGCAGACTCCCCACAGAGCAGGGAGCCTGACATGAGGTGGGCTCCCTCCCAGGACTCTGAGATCATGACTGGGGCTGAAGGCAGACGCTTTTCTGCCTGAGCCACCCAGGTTTCCCAGAATTTAGTTCTTGACTTCACAACATTTAGAAACCACACAGCTGACTCTTCATTTGCGTTGATCGGTTTTTAATTTTCTGCTATTTTTGTTCAGATTTCTAGCCAAATGAATGATACAAATGAAAGTAACCAAGTGTTCACATAGGTGTCTCTAGGTAAATTACTAGTGTAACATTGATTCACACCATGTTGAGTTAAAAATTCTTTATATTTTGATTGAATGCTTAAAAGCAGAGATACCTAAGGAATTTTGGCCCATTTACTAGAGAAATACCAGATTATCAAATCTGAGATGCCACTGAACACAAGATGCTGCACTATTTTATGTCCCACTGACAAAAACACTGCCGAATAAACTAAAACAGAATGTTGTCTTTTAACCTAGAATTTTTAACTATTGTTAAGTTTTATTAGACATTTGTATTTTTTAAAATATTATTATACTTGTACATAAAAGAGATAAGTAAAATATGTAACTCATAAAACTTGACATTCATATTACTACTATAATTAAATCACTTTCTGATTTATAGTAGTTGACATCACCAGTTTTTCACAATTCATGTTCTTTCACATGATACTGTTCTCTATGTCATCAAGAACACTGATGCAGCATTTCTTAAAAGATGCTCCATTCTTGCACCCAGATTTTATTGTAAAACAGTGACATCCAGGAGCGACTGGATAGCTCAGTCGGTTAAGCATCCAACTCTTGATTTCAGCTCAGGTCATGATTTCAGTGTTATGATATCCAGCCCCACGTCTGGCTCCATACTCAGCACAGAGTCTGCCTGAGATTCTCTCCCTCTCCCTCTGCCCCCCTCCTCCATGTGCATTCTCTCTCTCACTCTCAAATAAATAAATCTTACCAAAAAATAAAAATAAAAAGATAAGACAATGACATCCATTGTGCAAGTGTTGTTGCAGATGGCTTTCTTTTTTTTCCCAGAAAGTATCAGTGGAAGAAGTTTCTGGAAAACCAAAATTTATTCTTCCTTAATTGAGCCATATGTGGATTCTTGGCAGAGATTGAAGAATTGCATTTGTCCACTTACACACCAATGATCACTTTATATCTGCTTGATATAATATCAATTGTAAAATGTATCTGAACCTCAGAAATAATAATGTGAAAAAAAAGAATCAATAAAATGCTGTAAATATATACCTCAATTTTGAACCTGGGTTTTGGTGTGTTGGAATTGCCCAATTCTCAGAAACCCAGTTGTCACAAATCTTAATTCTCCTTGTTTATCATAATGCTACCAATTTAAAAATAATCCCATAGTATTTTATTTTATTTATTTTGATGTGTTGATATTTTCTTGGTAATATTTCTATGTCCCGGTGAAGTTCGAATTTAAGTACACTCCTTAAAATGTATTTCTTAACATATATTTCATTCAGCAGTATCATGCTTACACAAGTGTTATCTTGCTCATTTGGGAAATACTCCATCAGGAAGAGAAATAATGTTAAGAAAAAAAAGAACATTCTCTGCTATAGTTAGGAGATACTAAAGCTGAGCAGTCAGGAACTGGACATTTGTTTGGTATATGGTTTTCTAGAAATTGAAATGTTTTCTAATGTTTTGTGAAATACTAACAATAAAATAAGGGGGAATAATCAAATAAGTTCTAAGGAAGTACTTTCATTCTTTAAATAGCCTTATTGGGCTGTAAGAAAATTATGGAAATTTACCTCTTTTCAGAATCTATCTGCCCTATTTAAGTAATGTTAAGACTGATTAATATAGGGCGCCCCCGTGGCACAGCGGTTTAGCGCCACCTGCAGCCTGGGGGTGTGATCCTGGAGCCCCGGGATCGAGTCCCACGTCAGGCTCCCTGCATGGAGCCTGCTTCTCCCTCTGCCTGTGTCTCTGCCTCTCTCTCTGTGTGTGTCTCTATGAATAAATAAATAAAAGCTTTAAAAAAAAAGACTGATTAATATAGTTGTAACTTATAAAATACATTTTTTTCCTTGGGAACTCTTTCACTTCATCTGGGATTGAATACTTTTATTACCCAGTTGAATTTTAAATTTCCAGAGATATACTTTACTACAAAAAATACTGCAGATGGTAGCCAAAAACTTAAGTAATAATAAAGAAATTAAAGTGAAAAGTAAAATTTTCCCTACCCATACCTTCTACAACCTAGAGTTCCAGTCTTCCTCTATAAAAAGTCCCCAACACTGATTTGTATTTGATTATTTTTGGTTACTCCAATGGTTACTATTATCATTGCAAATTAAACTCTTTGCCTTTTGTTTTTTGATACATCCATTTTAGATTGCACTATTAATTTACTGTTAATTCCAGTATATAAGATAAAGTTGTCGCAACTAACTTTGCCATCTCTTCTCTGTTTAACCTGTTATCTCTGACTTAACCTGCACATTATCAATGATTACAACTCAAATTCTGTAACTAGAACTCAATCTTCAATACTCTATTCATAAGTTTTGTTACAAGTTGAAATACATCATTTAAAATTTAAAATGAAATTTTTTACTATTCATATAATTGGACCCTTTGAAAAGGAAATGCCATCTTATGTCACTAAACTGAACTTCTGGAAGAGGGAAGAAATCATTTCTTAACATTCCCTCAGTTCCTCAGTATCATAACACATTTTTAGTTCCTTCCTTTTCTTCATGTTTAGCCCTTCATGCTCTTGTTCTGCCTTTTTAATGCCTTACCAGCATTTCTTTTTTTCTCTCATTTTTATTAATATAATCTTGACATATAACATTGTAATAGTTTCATATGTGTACAAAATAATGATTTGAGATATGTATATAATGCAAAATGATTGCTATAAGTTTAGCTAACATCCATCACCTCACTTATTACAATATTTTCTTATGAGAATTTTAAGATCTACTCTCTTAGCAATCTTCAAATATACAATACAGTATTTTTTAAGCTTTATTTAAATAATCTCTTCCACCAATATGTGATTCAAACTCACAGCCCTTTGATCAAGAGGTGCACGCTCTTCCAACTGAACCAGCCAGGTGTCCTCGCAATACAGTACTCTTAACTCTAGTCACCGTGCTGTACATTACATCTCCAGGACTTATTTATTTTATAATTGGAAGTTTTTGCATTTCCATATAAATTTTAAATTCAGCGTATCAGTTTATATGAAAAAGTTGGCTAGAATTGTTCTTTTTCTTCCCCAGTTACTTTTTCCGTTTGTCCTTTGTTTTTGATAGTTTTTGTTGCTATCTTTAAATTCATTGATCTGTGGCTTGCTCACATCATCCCCTCTCTATGTTGTTATGAACTTATTTCCTTTTGTTCATTTTATGTTATTTTTTAAAGATTTTTATTTATTTATTCATGAGAGACACAGAGAGGCAGAGACATAGGCAGAGGGAGAAGCAGGCTCCTTGCAGGGAATCTGATGTGGGACTTGATCCCAGGACCCAGGATCATGACCTGAGCCCAAAGCAGACGCTCAACCACTGAGCCACCCAGGTGCCCCCTGTTTTATCTTATTTTAAATAAATTTTTGTTTCTAACAAGTTAATTTGTAACCACCACTAAGATAAATTATACTTTCCTTTCTATCAAATAAATTTTACTGGATATCTAGATATCCAAGTTACCACTTTAAGCAAAGGAAACAAGCAGTCCTAAAGACTTGGAGGTAGAAATCTCAGGACTTCCCGAGTAAGCACACATTGTCCACTTTATAAGATAATAATATGAAATAAAGTTCAAGGATAGTTTTTTGCAGGATAGCTCATATTGTTCAGTTTCAGCCAAATTGTTCAGTGGTCAAATCTGTAATATCCAAAAGTTCAGCTGCCTTCCTTAATTTCATCCTGCTTTGTCTGTTTCCTATAGTTCAGACTGGCAGTGTCTCTGCCGATATAATCTCTCTATTCCTGGCTTCTGCTGAGACAATAAGTCTGTGAGTTAATAAGTCCTTGAGTCACACCCAAGATTTCTTTATCAAATGGTTGTTCAGCCATACCATCAGTGTTCTCTTCTGTATAAACTTTTTCATTTTTTGCAATATATTATAGGCTGGAGAATTTTCCAAATCTTCAAGTACTGATTATTTTTGCTTAACAATTCCATGTTTAATTCATCTCTCTTGGGGTGCCTGGGGGCTCAGTCAGTTAAGAGACTGTCTGCCTTTGGCTCAGGTCATGATTCCAGGGTCCTGGGATCGAGCCCTGCATCGGGCTCCCTGCTTAGCGGGGAGACTGCTTCTCCATCTCCCTGACATTCCCCCTGCTGTGCTCTCTGTCTCTGTCAAATAAATAAATAAAATCTTTAATTCATCTCTCTCCTTTTGCATTTTACTATAAGCAGTCAAAAGGAACCAAGTCACACCTTCAAAGCTTTGTTTAGAAAACTTCTCAGCTAAATACTCAGTTTCTCACAAGTCATTCCTTCCACAGAATACTAGAACACAGTTCAACTAAATTGTTTGCCACTTTATAACAAGGAGTGACTGTCCTCCAGTTTCAAATATGTTTCTTATTTCCATTGAAGACTTACTGGAATCTGCTTTAACATCCATATTCCTGGGACACCTGGGTGGTTCCGTGGTTGAGCGTCTGCCTTTGGCTCAAGTTGTGATCCCAGAGTCCCACATCAGGATCCCTGCAAGGAGCCTGCTTCTCCTTCTGCATGTGTCTCTGTCTCTCTCTCTCTGTGTCTCTCATGAATAAATAAATAAAATCTTTAAAAAAAAAATCCGTATTCCTAACATGCATCTCAGAACTCTTTCGGCCTCTACCCATTACCCAATTTCAAAGCTACTTGAACATTTTTAGGTATTTTTTAAAATAGAACTCCATATTTTTTGTACTAAAATCTGTCTTATTATGCTTGGGCTACCATAACAGAACACCGTAGGCTGGGTGACTTAAACTGTTGAAATTTATTTTCTTACAATTCTGGAGGCTGGGAAGTACAAGATCAAGGTACTAGCCAATTTTGTTCCTGGGGAAGACTCTTCTTGGCTTGTAGATGACTCTTACTGGGTTTAATCATCCTCTCCCAGGACGCCTGGGTGGCTCAATGGTTTAGCACCTGCCTTTGGCCCAGGGCATCATCCTGGAGTCCCAGGATCAAGTCCCATATTGGGCTCTCTGCATGGAGCCTGCTTCTCCCTCTGCCTGTATCTCTGCCTCTCTCTCTCTCATGAATAAATAAATAAAATCTTAAAAAAAAAAAAAAAGTCATCCTCTCCCTAGAGTCCAAGATCCTTCTATTCCAACTGGACTGCTTGGTCTCTAGACAGACCTACATGGTTGTTACTCTGTTACTTTCCTTCATCATCCTAACAACTGCTCTGACTTTGCTGATGGTGGAGTACATCTTCTAGTGACTTGAGAGTGAATGAAGAGAGAGGTGTAAGGTGGTAGAGATTTTAAACTTTGCATATCTGAAATTGTCTTAATTTTACTCTCAAATTTAACATTAGTTTGGTTAAATACAGAATAGTAGGCTTAAAATAACTTTCCCTCTGAAAAGTCTAGATCCTGGACACTCTCAGGTATTTTCCTTTTTCCTTCTTGTTCTGAAGTGTCAGAATTATATGCTTTGATGTATGTCTATTTTCATTCATAGTTTAAATAGTCAGGATTTTATTTTATTTTTTTTTATTTTTATTTTTATTTTTTTAATTTTTTTATTTTTTTTAATACTCAGGATTTTAAATCTGTATCTCCCATCTTTCATTTCTGGATATTTCTCTTAGATTATTTCTTGGATATTTTCCCCTACTGCCTCTGTTTCTCTAAGAAATCCTTTTATGGTGTCAACCTTGTGCACTTTCTCTAAATATTTTATTTTCTGTCTCATTTTCTATCTTTTTAAGAGGTTATATAGCATAATGGTTAAGACACTGAGTGATAGAGGTGCCTAGGTAACTCAGTTAAGCAGCTGAGACTCTTGATTTAAGCTCAGGTCATAATCTCAGGGTCCTGGGATCGAGCCCCATGTCAGGCTCCATGGTCAGCAGTGAGTCTACTTAAGGATTCTCTTTCTCTCTCTCTCTTCCCTTACCCCTCCCCCACAGTTGAGCACCCACTCTCTCTCTCTCTTACTCTCTAAAATAAACCTTTAAAAAGAGAGAGAGATAAAGACAGTGATAGAGTAAGACTGTCCATTACAAGTCCTTGTTCTGTCATTTACTAACTTTCTGATCCTCAACAATTTAACCTTTATGCTCCAGTCTTCATCTTTTAAAATTGTCTTAATAATCGTGTTTACTGAAATGTAATCTCCTATTACATTTTTAATTTCTAGAAACTCGTAGGTTTTTTTCTCACTGTTTCCTTTTACTGAAGTGTTTTATTTTATTTATTTATTTATTTATTTATTTTAAAAGGTTTTTATTTATTTATTCGAGAGAGAGAGAGAGAGGCACAGACACAGGCAGAGGGAGAAGCAAGCATGCAGGGAACCTGATGTGGGACTCGATCCTGGGTCTCCAGGATCATGCCCTGGGCTGAAGGTGGCACTAAACCACTGAGCCACCAGGGCTGCCCTGAAGTGTTTTGTTTTTTATACACCATCTCATATATATATTACTTTTTATTCTTTTTGAAGTTTTTATTCATTTCTGGCATTGTTTCTGCTTCCTGCTCATTTGCCTTGGTCCTTGAATTCCATATTAGATGCTTTTTAAAATATGTGATAGGGATGCCTGGGTGTCTCAGTGGTTGAGTGTCTGCCTTTGGCCCAAGGCCTGATCCTGGAATCCCAGGATCGAGTCCCATATCAGGCTCCTTGCAGGGAGCCTGCTTCTCCCTCCTTCCCTGTGTCTCTGCCTCTCTCTCTCTCTCTCTCTCTCTCTCTGTGTGTCTCATGAATAGATAAATAAAATCTTTTTAAAAATCAATCATCAATAAATAATAAATAAAATATCTGATAATTCTTGACTATCTTTTAATATGGAAGAGTGAGGGGCTAGAAGGCTAGTTGGAAGTACTATTTTGGGGGGCATATAACTTGTGGTCTCTTAGGTTTACTATAAGTTTATCTAGTGATATCTCTCTAAAGGCCTTTTCCCTAAATTCTGTCAGTTTCTCAAGGGAGGACTCCTTTAATCTCCTGCCTGTTCTTCTTAAGGACGGCTTCTGGCCTTGTAAGAGTCCAGCAGTGGGAACCACCTATGTGCATGTGTTGGGGGTGCTGGGGGCATCTCACTCTTTTGTATGAGGACTTTCACTAAGTTACCCTGTCTTCAACATGATGCCTCACCTCTGCCCTCTATCATGTTCCTACTTCCAAAGTTTGTCTTATTTGATCTCTCAGTTTCTCTTTCACAGTTGGGGAGGAGTAGTATCCTGGTTCTTAGTGGAAAATAGGGGATTTGAGAGGTCTTATTTTTCTTTTTAAAGATTTTCAACCAGTCCTCCTACTTTGATACAAGAGTGTTGCTCCTTGCTTGCTGAAATGACAGCTTTTCTGCAACTATACCAGTTGTTAGAGTTTATTAAAGCCATGTGGTAGAAACTGTGGTCTTCATGTTTATTTTACTATTCTTTATTTTTTCTATGTGTTTTATATATCCCATAGAAAAAATAATAATTAGAGATGCAAAGGCCTTATGTTATAAACAACAATGTTTATCATAGGATTCTCAGACTGCAAACAACCTAAACTTCCAAGAGTAAGGAAGATTTACCAGTTTTAAAATCAATTAAATCAATGGGGACATCTGGGTAGTTCATTGGTTGAGCATCTGCCTTTGGCTCAGGTCATAATCCCAGGGTCCTGGGATCAAGTGCCCCTCAAACTCCCCACTGAGCCTGCTTCTTCCTCTGCCTATGTCTCTGCCTCTCTCTGTGTGTCTCTCATGAATAAATAAATAAAATCTTTAAAAATAAATAAAAAATAAAATCAATTGCTGTCCAGTAAATATTGATTTTTACAGGGTAGTTGGGTACTTATTTTTTTATGGTGAAGAGAGGTTTCTTTCTTTAAAGTTTTTTTTTTTTTTTTATGATAGTCACACAGAGAGAGAGAGAGAGAGGCGGAGACATAGACAGAGGGAGAAGCAGGCTCCATGCACCGGGAGCCCGACGTGGGATTCGATCCCGGGTCTCCAGGATCGCACCCTGGGCCAAAGGCAGGCGCCAAACTGCTGCACCACCCAGGGATCCCTTTCTTTAAAGTTTTTATTTTAATTCCAGTTAGTTAACATTAGAGGAGTATATTAATTTCAGGTGTATCAATATAGTGTTTCAGCACTTCCATACATCAGCCAGTGATCATCACAACAAGCATACTCATTAATCTCCATCACCTATTTAACTCATCCCTCTATGGTATGCTTTTTATAAGTTGAAAAAATAGTGCTAAATTTTTTGTTGTTGTTGATATAAAGGAGAGTGCAAAAGGACAGGGAGGCATACAACTTTTTTAGATACTGAAAAATAATCTCCTGGTTTTAATTTGAAATAAGTTGTGATGCTTCTTTAAAATCCTAGTTGATGTAACTGTAAAGTGTGTCATTGACAGTTACATAGTAAACAGTTTAAATTGTTAAATGAATAAATACATTTTCCTATTTTCTAGACCTGCACTAATCAATAAAATTTTATGTGATGTTATAAATGTCTTCTACCTGTACCACCTGCGTGTGGCTATTGAACAATATGGCAATTAAGACACTGAATTTATCATTTTGCATAATTTTAATTAATAAAAACTTAAATTTAAATAGCCACATATGGATTGGAGCTACTGTATTGAGGAATATAATTGTAGACCAATGATTTTGTAAATAATTCTATGTTTTAATAACTGGTTAACAAGGGCACCTCGGTGGCTTAGTTGGTTGAATGTCCATCTCTTGATCTCAGCTCAGGTCTTGATCTCACAGTCATGAGTTCAAGCCCTGTGTTGGGCTCCACACTGGCATGGAGCCTACTTAAGAAAAAATTTAAAAATAAAAAGTTAAAAAATTGTTTAAAAACTGATAACAAAACTAATTCAGATGTTTTAATTGATACCTAGTATTTTAATGCAGAAAAAGATAATTGAGGAAAAGTAAATTTTAGACAATTATATGTCTAAAATAGATTTTGCAAGGTATAATATAAATTCATTAAATTTAAGGTTTTCTAGTATCTTATTTAAATTTTTGTTTATTTCCTCATTTCAGAAATAAAATTAGTGGTTCTTCACCCTGAGGATAAGGCTGTGGAGCAGGGGAAAAAGTTAAGAATATCAGAATCACCAAACTTTGTTTTAACATTACACAGATTTTATCCTTTTCCCCACAAGACAAAAAATATTGATGAGAAATGTCTGTGTGGCTCAGTCAGTCAAACATCTAACTCTTGATTTCAGCTCAGGTCGTGATCTCGGGATTCTGAGATTGGGCCAATTTAGGCTCCACACTCTGCACAGAGTCTGCTTGGGATTCTTTGTCTCTCCCTCTTACCCTACCCCCGTGCACTCTCTCTCAAATAAATAAAAATATACTTCATCCTTACATCCAGAAACCAAAGAATTATCGTAACCTTAAAAACATAATTAGGGCTGATGGTCTCAAACTAAAGCAAATGTTTCAGAAAGCAACATTGATTTGGTTATATAATCTGAAACCTAATAATATATCATTCCCTAAACAAGAATAAAATACTTACTGAGCCAATTAATGTAAACACAGGAAGTTAACATTTTATGAAATCTCATAAGAAAGTAAAGAGTCTAGGTCTTTTTTTTTTTAAGATTTCATTTATTTATTCTTGAGAGACACAGAGAGGTAGAGAGGCAGAGACACAGGCAGAGGGAGAAACAGGCTCCACTCAGGGGGCGTGATGCTGAACTCAATCCCAGGACTCTAAGATCACACCCCGAGCCGAAGGCAGACACTCAACCGCTGAGCCACCCAGGCGTCCCAAGAGTCTAGGTCTTCTAAAGAAACTGGCATTTAAAAAAATAAAGAAGAAGAAGATGGCATTTAATTTTGCCTTAGCTCTCGTAACACGAAGGTACAGAAATATAGGTGAATAGCATGATACTTGACCCTCAAACTTTAGCTAGAGGGAAAAACTCAGTCTGGAAGAAAATATAACCCAAGAACAGAAGAAAATTCCTTCATAAGAGATTTATAGAAGAGTTTAATCAGAACTTGAGTTCAAAAACAAGAGCAGGAGTTCAATAAAATATCACAAGAATAAAATTTTAAAAACATGAGAAGTAGGGTAGCCCCAGGGGCGCAGTGGTTTAGCACCGCCTGCAGCCCGGGGTGTGATTCTGGAGTCCCGGGATCGAGTCCCATATCGGGTTCCCTGCATGGAGCCTGCTTCTGCCTCTGCCTCTGTGTGTTTGTGTGTGTCTCTATGAATAAATAAATAAAATATTTTAAAAAATAAATAAATAGATAGATAGATAGATAGATAGATAGATAGATAGATAGATAAAAATAAAAACACGAGAAGTAGGGCAGCCCGGGTGGCTCAGTGGTTTAGTGCCCCCTTCAGCCCAGGGCCTGATTCTGGAGCCCTGGGATCAAATCCCACATCAGGCTCCCTGCATGGAGCCCGCTTCTCCCTCTGCCTGTGTCTCTGCCTCTCTCTCTCTCTCTCTCTCTCTTTCTTTGTGTCTCTCATGAATAAATAAATAAAATCTTGAAAAAAAAAAAACATGAGAAGTAGTTAAAAAGGATAATTGCAGAATTAAAAATATGAATTGATTTAAATAATATCACCCAATATTAAACAGGCTCACAATAGTTACAGTGTATTTAGAGAAATGAGATTAAAACAGTGAGAATATAATAATAATGTGGAAAATATTTTATTTAATAAATTTAAGTATCTACTAGCTACTGTATTGGACAGGGCAGATATAGAATGTTTTCAACATCACTGAAATTTCTATTAGTCAAACCCGGTCTAGCAAATGGGAAAACATTTATTCATCTTACATTTAAATTGTTTACTGTATGATGTTTTACAACTGTCTATGATACATCTGATATTTACATAAATAAGGATATATTTTAGTTCAGTATAGAACAGAAACGTAATATTAAGTATCAGACACAAAAACAATTTATTTGAAATTGAGATCTTCAACTTAAAAGGACATCCAGTGTAATGCAAAGCAATAGATACAGCCTTTTTAAGTTATTAAAGATCAAGGAAGCATTATTCAGGCATTCAGGCAGGAAAAAGCAAGGCACCTACAAGAGTGGAAGGCTTCAGACTCACAGCATCATTCCTTGTCCAATGACAGTACAATAGCAGTATCTACCTAGTTCTAAACTAGTAAAAATGTTATGAAATATATACAACCAAAGTACTGGTTCAATAAAAAAGTATTTGAAAATAAGATCCATCTATTTACTTCCTGACAGAGTGTTTGATTGACTAGGCAATGTAAAGTACATATCCCATTAGTCTGTATTTTTTTTTCCTCTTTTTTCTTCAAGTTCATATCACTACCCATTCTAGAAGAATGTACCTCCCTAAAAGCAGAGACTTGGTTTATTTTGCTTACTGCTTCATCCCTGGTACCTTCCTGGCACTGTTAAATGAACACAGGTATCAATTTTTTAAATAAAACTCAAGAATTATGGAACTGTGGTAAAAGCACCCATGGTGAATCAATTTCAACAAAACTCTAAGCTAAACGACTCTGTATCTGGCTGCAGACAAGAATGCAACTCTATAAACCTTGACAGCATAAAAATTATAGGCGAAAAAAATAAACTTGGGGCTGGGAGAAAGTGCTACATGCTAGTTTCCTCATTTTTTATGGGAGAGAGAAAAAAAGAAACTGATTTCGTTGAAAACTAAAACATGTAAAAAGGAACATAGCGACTCCAACATCTTAATGTGCTTCATAATCACATTTATAATCTTTGGAGAGAATCTGTCAGGGAGTAATATCTCTCAAAGTAAAGAATCATCAGTTCAATAATTCTTTCAACTTCATTTTTGTTTTATAAAGTGTTAATTTTTCAAATATTAATAGTATTTTAATACCTACTATTTTTATGGAAGTATTTTGTCTAGCATGTCCAGATATATGCATAAGTTTATGCTGGGAATATTGTTTACTTAATGATTATTGTGGGGAGTTTGATTTTATAATTTTTTTAAATTTTATACCTTTGTTGTAATTTCTAAATAATTTCTATTGCTATGTCTTACAGTTCATTAATCTTTTTTCCTGCCATGTCTAATCTGCTGTTCCTTCTGTCCAGTATGTTTTTAAAATCTCAGATGTTGAAGTGTTCATCACTAGAGGTTTATTTGGGTCTTTTAAAAAATAGATCTTGGGATCCCTGGGTGGCTCAGGGGTTTAGCTCCTGCCTTCGGCCCAGGGCATGATCCTAGAGTCCCAGGATCAATTCCCACAAGAAGTGTGTTCTTCTCCCTCTGCCTATGTCTCTGCCTCTCTCTCTTTCACTCTCTCACTCTCTCTCTCTCCTGCCGTGTCTCATGAATAAATAAATAAAATCTTAAAAACAAAACAAAATAAAAAATAGATCTTTCCTATCTCTTTATGCTCAATTTTTATTGAACACATGGACTATAATTTAGTTGATTTTTGTCTTAGTCTAACTATATTTGTATCATTGTTGCATCCCCTTATTATGGGGTCATATTCTCTTTTTCCTTTTCATGCCTGGTCATTTTTTTATTGGTTCCAGATATTGCGAATTTTAACATGTGGAGTGCTAGATATTTTACATTCTTGCAAACATTCTTGAGTTCATTTCTGGGATTCAGTAAAGTTACTTGGAAACAGTTTGATCACTTTGAGGCTTGCTTTTTTAGGCCAGCTTCATCAGGTGGAATCAGAGCAGCTTTTTTCCTAGGGCTGATTTCCCCTCGCTACTTAATGCCTCATGAATTACAAGGTTTCTCCATCTGGTTGGTGAGACCATGGACTTTTTTGGTTCTAAGTGAACTTCAGAAATTGCTCACCTTGCTCTTTTTGAGTGGTTCTTTCACCAGTTTTGGGTAGTTTCCTTATGTCCATATGCTGATCAGTATTCAAGAGTTGCCTTTACAGACCTCTGGAGCTCTCTCTGTGCTCCTCTCTTCCCCTGTATTTTGCCTCATGGCCTTCTTGAACTCCTAGCTTGGTCTCTTTAACTCAGAAAGACTGTTGGGTTCCTGTTTTCTGCATTCTGCACTGGGAATATTTCTTCTTTTTTTTTAATTCAAATATAATTAATATGCAATGTTATATTTTAAGTATAGAATATAATGATTCAACAATCAATACATTGCCTACTATTGTCAACTCAAAATATGTGGCTCTGAGTATTGATTAAGGCAATTATTTGACTTAATTCTTATAATTATTTATTAAGTACTTAATATGCAGCAACCACCATTCTTTGCATTTCACATATCTTACTTCTTTATTCCTTACAAAAACTCAATGAAATAAATACTGGTATCTTTATATTTCAGATGATGAATAGAGGCATAGAGGTCCAGTAGTGATCAGGGTAATCACAGACATAGCTTTTAGTGTGTAAAGTTAAGATGTGGACCTAAACAATCTGGATATAGAATTCAAACTCATAACCACTATGCATATTGTACTACATGCCTCACAAATATTTATTTCCATTGAAAAAATAAGTTATTTTTTATTTTCTAAGATAATATTATAAAATTTTGTAAGATAATAATGCTTTGTGGTGGGATGGAGTCAGAGTTTAAATGGTATAGCTAGTTTCTAATGTGTATAAATTAAAGTATGGTTCTTTGGTTTTAGTAGATAACTAAAATACGTGATGGTTAATGTGTTTTTCCAGCTGATTAGTTGACATGATTCTAAACATAAATAAATTTGATTTTGCAAAGTAAAAGCTACAGTTTAGACTAATTTATGTCCTAGCACAAGATTATGTTTACTAATTCAGCACCCCACATTATCGTTATGATTTTTGCTAATATAAAAATAATATGTAATAAAACTACTGTATGTGCTTTCCTTCTCCAAAAAACTTAGGTACTTTTTCTTTGCATTGTTTCTGTAGTTCCTCTTCACACACACACACACACACACACACAAATGTTTTCCATATGTTTTTAATAGCTACTCCCTGGGTCAGCTTCCAAAGCAGAAAAGGTAAAATTGGACTTCGGTGTCTCTTAATGAAATTTTAAGTTCTATTTTCATTGTTAAAAGAAGAGACATAAGCATACAGGTAAAAAAACTAACATTTGGTAAGGGCAAAATAAATGTCTTATTGTTGTTACTTCACTGATTATTTAGGTGAATGAGTTTTTTGAATTCTAGTTATTACAAACTAGTAAACAGATTGCACACATGCTTTATTTTTACCTTGCAGCAGACAACAATAATTACATGTAATACATAAATGTTAATTCCAGGCTTTGCTTTTAGTGTGTGTGTGTGTGTGTGTGTGTGTGTGTGTGTGTGTGTGTAAAAGATCATACTTGCAATAACATTTGCTTTTTCATAGTATAAAAATTTGAATATTTTCTTTAAATTCTTGTTTATTGCTAAAAATATTTCACAATAGTATATATATCATTTTCCTCTGTTTTAGAAATAGCCATACTGTTATGACTATATGATAGAATCAATTTTAAGGCATCAAGGCATTGGAAAGTTCTAGTATTGCTAATATTATGATTTAAGAAAATTGTTACATTTTTTAATCACAGATGCTCAGTAATGTATCATTCTGTTTTCTTAGGAACTTCCTGCACCATTACTTGATGATAATTGTAAAAAAGATTTTGATGAAGATGTAGGCAATCATAAAACACCAGAATCTAATATTAAGATGAAAATAGCTTGGCGTTACCAGTTATTACCCAAGATGGAGGCAAGTCAACATTCAAACTATTTCTAAAATTTGCAAATGTATTTGTTTTCATTTTATAGAATCTTTTGTGGTATACCTGTTATTTCTTAAATGCACTACAATGTATATATGCTTATTTAAATAACTAGATTTTTATTTGTATTTTACCAAGATGACATTTCTTAAAAAATAAAATTATGGCAAAAAATTTTTTACCAAAATAGATTTCATTTCTTCCATAATCTCCATATGGAATCTTTTATTCTACGGTTGCAAGCCAGAGTAAGTGAACTCAGTAAGCTATTTTTATCCATCTTGGTTACCTATAAATATTCAGCATAAGTGGTTTTTCTTTAGAATTACTGTTTTTATTCCTGTACATTTTGTATCACTATATTTTAACCTCATCTATCAAGGATAGACTAAGAGACAGGAAGTGAAAGGAAAATTTCTGAGAATACAGATGTCAGTAAATTTACCCATGAAAGCTTTTTTTTTTTTTTTTTTAATTTTTATTTATTTATGATAGTCACAGAGAGAGAGAGAGAGAGGCAGAGACATAGGCAGAGGGGGAAGCAGGCTCCATGCACCGGGAGCCCGATGTGGGATTCGATCCTGGGTCTCCAGGATCGCGCCCTGGGCCAAAGGCAGGCGCCAAACCGCTGCGCCACCCAGGGATCCCTACCCATGAAAGCTTATGCGCTCTGCTCCTGGTGAAGGCTCTGTTTGTTTATTAGCTCCTTCATTTGATTGTTTATTTATTCATTTTTCAGAATACTTTAATGTCTACCAGACATCATACTGGTAGAAAAGAAAGAAATTCTAATCTGAATAAGAGACAATACCCATAGTCTACCCTTCTGTCTTCTACATCACTGTTACCTTCCCCAAGGGCAGAAATATGTTTTTTTTTATTTTTATTTATTTATGATAGTCACAGAGAGAGAGAGAGAGAGGCAGAGACACAGGCAGAGGGAGAAGCAGGCTCCATGCACCGGGAGCCCGATGTGAGACTCCATCCCGGGTCTCCAGGATCGCGCCCTGGGCCAAAGGCAGGCGCCAAACCACTGCACCACCCAGGGATCCCCAGAAATATGTTTATAACATTTCTTAACTGCAAATGCCTAATTTGGTATACTGTTTCCACTGCCTCCGTCTAACTGCATGCCAGACTGTCAATCCTAGAACCCTCTGCCGAGCCTAGACAATGCCTTAGAATTCTCTGTCATGTTCTGGGTGGTCACTACCAGAAAATATATTAGAGTTAGCATAGGAGTTGAAACCTGTTTGCTACTATAAACTTGCAGTATGAAATACAAACTTGTCCAGACTGTGTATAACATCTACACAATCTAATCCAAGCCTACCTTTAAGTCTCCTGTGTAAATAAAAAACACTGTATTCAGGGCAGCCCAGGTGGCTCAGTGGTTTAGCACTTCTTCAGCCCAGGGTGTTTTCCTAGAGTCCCAGGATTGATTCCCATGTCGGACTCCCTGCATGGCGCCTGCTTCTCCCTCTGCCTGTGTCTGTGCCTCTGTGTCTGTGTGTCTCGTGAATAAATAAATAAAATCTTAAAAAAAACCCACTATATTCACCAATCCTATGAGAGTTGCTCTTTGTAAATTGCTTATATTTCTACTGATAATGCTTTTCACTTTCTTTTTCACCAACTCCACCTTCTCCAAGTGCAAATATTACCACTCTGATAGCTTTCCATACATAATTATCTAGTTTCTTATTTTTGTATCCATAGCACTCAAAAATGTATTTTAAAGTACTTCTAACATTATTTTGGTACTATACTTCGGAATAAAAAAAACACATACCTTTTGATCTTGTGGAGATTTACATTATGAATATATTTACTCATGTAAAATGAGTATATGAGCTATTTATATAGCGTATTTTTCATAACAGAAGATTGGAAATAAGCATTTGGTTAAAAAAATTACAGTATTGGTGTACAATAGAATACTATACATATGCATTAAAAAATAGAGGGATGATCTGTGCAGACACTTGTTGCAGGCATTGCGTCACTTGGATGTGATTGAGAACTGGGTATAAGAGGCCAGAATAAATGTAGTTATTCTGCTTAGGAAAATGTGAGCAGAGTGATAGAGATTAAAACAGACAAGGAATGTAGGACTAGCACTTGAGAGCCCTAATGGCAAAGAACTTCCTTCATGTCTTGAGCCGGTAGTTTCATTTAAATTCCTGGGCTTAATGGTGACGCTTTTGTAAAGAGTGACTATATTCTCATTTTTCTACTGGTATGTTCTTCAAGAGTCAATAATGAACAAAAGCTCTTAAATTTAGCTTTTTTGGAGAGGCAATATGCCAGTCCAATTGTAGGTTATATAAATCACTTGAATCTTGCATTTATTTTCATTCTAATCTCAGCTGTTTTGGTTTTTCATTGATCACTAACATTCTTCATATCAAATTGTCGCTGAAGATTCAAATAACTGAAACTTTAAGCCTTTTATTTTTAACTGCTTGTTACAAAATCTGTTTAAAGTTGGGGCAAAAGTTCTTTGTTTCTTACATTGTTTCTTTATAATTACAAATAATTCTTGCCCCCTTTACATATAAGTGAGTAGTCCTTATTCCTCTCTTCGCTTTAGAATATGTTTTATCTATGAAATTAAACTTCTTAATGGCCACATATTAACACATAAACCCTGTGATCAGTTTTCAAAGTTTACAGTTTTAAAAATTGTCCTCTTGTTACAATGATCTTTCCCAGATGACTTAGTCTGCCGTTTTCTTGAGTTCTCCAGTAAAATACCACTTTATGAGGAAAGTATTCTTTTCTTCGTCTCTATAAAATAAAACCGCTCTCTCTCTCATCTCCTTTCACTGTCTTATTTTTCTTTAGGGCATTTATCATCACCTAACAGATAGTATCATCTGTGTCCTCCTGCTGGACTGTGAGCTCAATAAAAGAAAGGGACTTTGAATATCTTGTTTTACTGGCATATAGTGGGCGCTCCATAGCTATTTGTTGGATACATGAGTGAATGAATTATATATTCTATGAATTAAATGCAAACCTGAGCTAAGTTGCATTAATTAATGCAAGTAGAATAAAAATAGCTTATTTGAATTTACCGTCAATGGTCAAACTTAAGTTTATTAGTATTTATAAATGAGTTCTGTCAAGTTTACAAAATAGAATCTTCTGTCTTCTTTTGCTTTTCTTTGAAATGTCACCAGCATGTATATTTGCCTGTAACAGAAATTTTATATATAAGGATTTGCCAAGACTGATAGAGTGTGGTGATCAACCGTCATCTACTTTATAAATCTAGATTTTACCTTGCCATTATTAGTTTAAAAACAACAAAACTCTAGGTTTTCTGAGTTTTACCTAGGATAAAATATAGTTAAAACTATTATGAATAAATATTAAACAAGTAGTCCAAAACTAGCTGTGTCATTTATCAGAGATACCTTTTAATATAAGTTGCCATCAGTTCCTAAGAGTGTAGTCACATTCCCACTTAGGAAATGCAGAAAAGGATGAGTATGCACACTGAATCAGTAACAGTAGTTCAGTAAAGTATAAAGCGGTGCTACTTCCAGTTGGAAGGGTGTGTAGTTTTAAAAAGCCCCCCTTCCCTTGTCCTGTGATTTTGATTCTCTTAGGTGGATATGCCCTTTTTCACTTATCCAGTCATCAAGTCCTATTCCCTTTTTACCCCAGGAAGAGAAGACTCTTATTCCCTTTCACCCTATTCTATTTCCTTACAGCATATACTGAGACCTAATTTCTTCAGTATTACGTAGTTCTATTACCAAAGCCTACAATGGCTCCAGCACTTCATGTATTAGTGTATTAGATCTTTATTATATTAAATCCTTATTACACTTTGGTTTTCTTTCTTAGTGGTTCAGCCATAATAGTCCTGTGATAGATGTGTGCATATTGCAGGTGACAACAAATGCCATGTTTTGAAGGAGGTAATGTAATTACAAAGGAAAGTGATAGATCTAATGATTCTCTAGTGAATCATGACACAACAATAATAATTAATATCATTTATGTAGTTCTTTACAATTACAAAATATTCATTGCCAGTATTGCATTAGATTCTCACAACAGCCTAATAAAATAGTTATTATTGGTAATTGAACTGAGGCTCAAAGTAGTTAGTTAACTATTTGGATTCTTGCTTTCTATTATGCCATATTGAGAAACAAGAAATGATAACAATAATAAGAAATGTCTTATTTAGACTATTTGTAGTGCAGCTTTTGTCTGAAAGTTTTGTTTCTTTCTAATATATTGGAGGTGAGGGATGGTATTGTTTTATTGCTCTGTGCTACTTCTGGCCCCCCATGAGAGTTAATTTTCCCTTATCATAGTAAATTTTTACTGAACCATTCCATTATTCTCCATTCCACAGTTGACAGAGGTAAAGGTTAGTGTGTGTCTGTGAAACAGAAGTTTTCATAATGTAAAACTAAAGCAACATGTTCTTATCAGAGTAATAAAACTGATGAGTTATTGATGATATTATGATTTTTAATGCATCTTTTTTGTAGAGTTGATATTTTTCCAAGGATTATTATCAGATTTAAAGCATTTAGTTTTCTTTTTTCAGAGGAAATATTTGAAGTCTTTGTTTTACAATTCTAAGCCTCAAAAGATTTCATACTATTTTAAAAAATCTGATTATATGCTAATGCTTTGTGTCTTGGGTAGAAAAAAAACCTTAGAAAATTGTTTTTTCCTGTAAGGCTATATTTATTTTTCATTTTCATTTTTATTTAAGGATTAGAGATTTTCTATCATCAATAAAATTTATAATTTCTACCTTGTGAATATTTTAGTTGATGTATCTAATCTTAATTTCTAAAAATATTAATTGTAATAAAAGCTTCCAAATTTATTCTTACATTTTAATAAATTATGTGTTCTATATGTAAACTGTCACAGCATGAAATCAATTTTCTGCCTTGATTCATCCCAAATCTGAGATTTCTATCACATTAATATTATAATTAGAAACATTAATAGAGACGGCAACTTAAAAAGCATACTTTGCTTCTTGGCAATTTAGCATATTTCTCTGAGTGCCCAAGACTTCAAGAACCTTCAGTGCACTAATAAATTTATTAACTCAAACTTAAAAGAAGCGAAAAGTCTCTCTTTCTTTCTCTCTCCCCATGGCCAGTCTGCTAAAATAGATTATTCATGCTTATTTGATTCAGGTAGGCTTTTGCAAGCTTCCCTACTAGGCCTGGGAATGTGGTACATTGAGGCCTTTTCAGAGGCTTCTGACATAGACCAAGCTTTTATTGCATGGTGTTTTATTATTACCAAATCCTAGTCTCCACCCAGTTTGTAGGCACTCTGCTTATTCTTTTGAATCAGGAAAGGTTATCACCTACCTTAATCCATGGAGCAGTGTGGATTAAGGACACCAGTGTGCCCCAGGATTCTCAAAGAGGATCCTGGAAACTTCTTGTTTCTTCTTTTTTGCTTGTCTTTACTAAATTCTATTGGGCCTTAGGAGGATTTGCATCTGAAATGGGCAACCTGGTGTTTTTCTCAATGAAGACATCAGATCAAAGTTCAGTTAGTCAAGGCCTTTCTAAAACATTAAGGGGGCTTGGACTTACACAATAAAAAGATGAGCTCTAGCAGAGATTGCAGTAAAAACATTCTGAACTATAATCCGGATAAAGAATAGATTATAGGCCAAAGAACAGACCTTGTTTAAATTGCTTTATACTAATAACTTTACATTTAAAAACTTTACCCTATTTTTAAGAAACGTACTTTATGTCTCTTAATTTATTTGCTAATACTGCCCTGGTAAATAGATAAATCATGTTTTGGGAAACATACTTGTATATACTTTGTATTGAAAACAGGTTGAGCTGATTGATCGGTCTCTTTCGTTAATGAAAATAAACAGTATCTTATGAAGGGATGAACAGTCATTTTACTTAGAAAATAAATGCCAAACTCACAGACTGAGAAAAATGTTTCTATCAGACTTAAATGTTTTTATTCTATGTTACTTTATAATCTGATGTTGTTAGGCATTTTTAAGTCTGAAAATGCAAATATGTAGTATCAATAGCTAGTTTCTTTTGGGCCCCTCACCAGTGATTTCATTGGCTTAAGTTTTCATTAGTTCTTAGCAATTCCAAATTTGATTTGTCATTTAAACCTGGAAACTTTAAAAATAATTAAGACATATATATTAATTTCTTTTTAGCTTAGGCAGGTATATACAGTAAGAAAAGCAAAGAGGTGTTCAAGTTCTTATCAAATTTAGGGAGCCACCAAGAGCAAAGAAACATGGGAGAGGAAAAGGTTGATTTCTAGTATCACTGAAAATAATAAAAATTGTAGTATGCTCTTTTTGAAACTTATTAAGTCAGTGTATATCAGCTCTTCCTGTCAGCATTAAAATGCACAAATATATCAGTATTTTGCTGAATGTATTTCAGATACATTGTAGTTAAAAAAAAAGTAATTTTTAAACAACTAATATGGTTTTTCTTAAACAACTAATATGGCTTTTCTTAACAGCCTGGACCAGTATCTTCTTCAAGATTCGGTCACTATTATGATTTATCAAAAAGGATGCCACAAGAACTAATTGAGACTTCAAAATGGCATGGATTTTTTTTTCCAGAAAAATTATCCCCAACTCTTAATATAGAACCATGGTAAGTTAATGACCCAATTCTGATTCCACAGGTTAACAGAGTGCATCTTTACCACATCCTTTGAAAGAATACATAACTAAAGGTACATATTCTAATAAATGTTTTCTATATAATACATAACCTTAATTGTACATATGCTTCATATTATGTCTTTATATGTGGTTTTCTTTTTCTGTTCCTGTAAGTGTTGGATATGCTATTATTCTTAATTTGCTGTTTAAAAAGTCTGGATACCAAAATTATAATACCTGCTGGTTTTATTGTCAAGAAAATGTGGAATAGTTTTTAAATCAAGGTCTTTTAGCCCTAAATGCAGATAGATAATTAAATACTACGTATTAATATAATAGCAGTGAAAATGGTATGAAGTACTGGTTTTTCAGTTAAGTGTCCTTTCAGAAAGTAAACAAGTGTATATTTTCTAATATTTATTAAGTCTTTCTATTTCTCGTTATTCTGTAAATACAGTAATTTATATTTTTTTAGGTTGCCTTTGAAGAATTTAGGATTTTTTTGAGTTTTGCAATGAAGAGTTGTTTTTTTCTTTTTAAGATTTTTTTTTCTTTTTTTTTTTTTTTTTAAATTCATGAGAGAGAGAGAAAGACAGGCAGAGGGAGAAGCTGGCTCCACGCAGGGAGCCCAACACGGGACTTGATCCCGGGTCTCCAGGATCACGCCCTGGGCCAAAGGCGGTGCTAAACCGCTGAGCCACCTGGGCTGGCCCAATGAAGAGTTTTAAATGTTAAACCAGCATAACATGTTTATAGTGCTACCTTTATTGAGGCAAAACTCTGAAAATTACAGTCCTTGACATTGAATACTTTATAAAGTGTTAAGACTATGTAATTTCAGTTCTTACTGCAGTTGAATCAAAGAAAGTAATCCATGGAATAGGTTGTTGCTTCTCTTTTCTTTCATATTGTAAAACCATTATTTTCAAAGTGAGATGAGTTATTACATGGAGATTTAATAGACCAGAAGTTGTGAACTGAAGTGACTCACAAGTCTAGAGTCTCTTTCCAGGAATATGACTTGAGAATTTAATGAAAACTATCCTATTTATTGTTATTAAATCTGTTTCAAAAAATAAAAAATCTTCATTATGGTTTCTCCATTTTATGGCTTGAGACTTACCAGAAGTGGTGCTTTGATGTTGTCTTAGTATTAGCAGCCATTAATGAATGACTCTTGTGTGTGTCAGTCATTCCTCTATGTATTACATTTGTTAGTAGTAGTGCAATCCTTGTATGAACCCTAACAAAGTATATATTCCCATTTTCCAGAAGAAGTTACTGAAATTCACAGAAGTTATTGGTTTGAGGCTCACTATTACGTGATAGAACCGGTATTAACCTAAATCAGATCCTTCTCTTTCTTTTTTGCGTTACTGCTTAAAAGAGATATTGGTGTCCTTTGCCTTTACCTTCCTATGTTATGAAGGAAAGAGTACTGAAAAAGAAATTTTAAAATCTTAGTTCTGACACTGAGTCCATCCTGCTGTTAAGCTTAATTTCCCTTAAATTTAGTGAAAATAAATATCCTTCTGTGAAAAATTGGGTTGGGGAATACATTTGTCCTACCCATATCACTAGAATTTTGTTAAAGTTGAATGATTATATGGATTATACTAGTTCTTCCATTCACTAAACCAGGTATACCTATACGTTTATGGTGTGGGAAATAACTTTTCCCTGATTTCTCAAAGAGTAACTAGTGGAACCCAAATTCAAAGTCAGTTCTTTCTGACTCAGAATTCTGTGTTAGCAATAATGCTATATTGCTTCAATTTATGGAGTCCTTAAGGAAATAAAAAATGTAAATTGTCCATTAAGTATAATGTAAGGAAATGAAAAATATGGTGTTATTTTTGTAATTAATAAAATACTTTAAGAGTAAGACTTTTTTAAGCACCAAAGTACAAGGATTTTGTTCATCCATTCAGCAACTAAAAGAAGGAGGGAATTAACTTATTTTGAATACCTGTTCCATGTCAGGCACTGTTCCAGGCATTTGATCATGGGATATCTCATCTAATCCTCCCACAACCCTCCAAGAGAAGTAATATTATTCCCATTTTTTAGGAACTTGATGTCACAGATGCTTAAGGAGCTTTCCCACTCTCTTAGGCTGTTAGTGACCAAGTCTATGACCCAAACCCAAATCTTCAAAATCTCTGCTTTTTATTCTGTGCCAGACTGCCTCCATTTGCTGCTGTAGTAACTGTACAGCACATGAAGCCAGCTGCCAGGAAAAACTACACCTTGATCAGCTATGAGAATATACTCCTACAGACTTTAAAATACATATTTTTTTCCAGAATGTTTTTGAGAACTAGAAGTTTTGCACAGAATAGGAAAATTTATAGATTTTAATTATCAAGGCAATATTTCATTTCATAGTAGTTAACTGATAATTCATTTATTTCATATAAAACTTAAATGCTTAATTAAATGTAATTAAACTTTAAACATGCAATTAAATTAATTTTGAAAATGAGTACTTACCATGTGAGATTTAATTTATGAAAAGCATGTGCTCATTTCACTAAAATGAACTTTACTGGTTCATTTATAAAACAATAAAGCTAAGCTTTACTAGTTGTCTATACTTTTCCTGTAATGAAGACTAGAGGATATAGCTGTGTCCCAGTATCATATATGAGGATATAATATATAATTTCATATATTCTAAAAGGCACTGTTGAAACAGAGTTTTTTGTGGTAAGAAAAACTGAAGGTCATTTAAAATTGCATTAACTAATTTAAAATTATTTACTGGTATGCCTATAGAAAATGGTCGTACATATAATTTAAACTTTCAAATGAAAGCCTGGCTATAAAAACCATATAATTCTGATATTACCAGATGGTTTTGTTATATTTCATTGTCCTAAATCAGATAATCTGAGTCACAGAATAGTGATAGGAAAACTGATTTTGAGAATAATTCTATAATCTAAGATTTTTTTAATTTGGCATTTTTTTAAATTAAGCTTTGCTAACGGGTATACAAGGACAGTTGTTTTCCTCAGGAAGATAATGCTCATCTTCAGGGTAGGGATAGTGTCTTGGCTTCCTTATTTATTAACAAACCTACCAACATACTGCTTAAACCTACTGTTGCAAACGGAATGTTTGTGATTCTACCCACTGCTCCCCGCTACCCCAGATTTATATGTTGAAACCCAATGTGATGATATTTGAAAATGAGGCCCTTGGGAGATAATTGGAGTTGGATGAGGTCATGAAAGTGGGACCTTGGCCTGATAGGATTGGTGTTCTTAAAAAGAGGTAAAGATATCCAGCTCCTTCTCTTTCCTTGAGCACATGTACATGAAAGGCCAGATGAGCAACATAGCAACAAAGTGATCATCTGTAACCCAACAAGAGCATTATCACCTAGATACCAAAGCTGCTAGCACCTTGATCCCAGACTTGTAGTCACCAGAACTTCAACAAAATTAATTCCTATTATTTAAACCACTCAGTTTGTGGCATTTTGTTATAGGAACCCAATCCAATTGATATAACCACTATATTATAAAATGTTATTTTTTTAATAGAACAGATCTTGAATATTGAGTTTACATACAATTGGTAGTAAATAGAATGAGTTCATTTTGATATGTTTCTTTGAAATTCAGGATTTTATTTTTACATGGATATCCTAAAAATGGTTAGTAGCTTCTTATATTAACTAAAAGTTTTGTATTAATTACGTTGAATGAGCTGAATTCTGGAAGAACTAGTTATCTTTTTAGGAGAAAATCAACAGAAAGGATAAGAATATTAAGATTTAAGAAGTCATTCTTTTTTCTTATTTTGCCAAGTCTGTTTACCATTTAAATGTAACATCTGTATAAGCCTTCTGTAATATTTTCCTAGACAAAGTATAGTTATGACCACTCATACATTCCTACTTCCTTTTGCTCATACTCTGTCAAACATTTAACACATTACACTATAATTGTCTTGTCTACATTTTTTTTCTTCCCTCTAAAGCATTGGAAATCCTTGAGGAAGGGGTTTATGCTATCTTCGTCTCTTTATTCCATGAATCTAGGACACAGGTGTTGAGTTATAGTTGAATAACTAGTGAATCAATGCACAAAGTATAGTAATAACTCAGATTAACTATACCCTTGTTCTTAGCTCAAAGATTTAGTGGGATAAAACTAATAACTGAAACATAGCCATGTAAGAATATATTTTATTTCAAAACTACTGATCTCTTACATTGAGAAGCAGAGAGCCATGGTGTATTTAGAAGTTACAAGTAGAAAATTCACTCATGAGAATGGGATTTTGTGAAAGAACTTCTAGGTGAGACTACAGGCTCAGAACAGGAGTATGCTAAACTACTTTATTAAAAGGATATAGTGAGTGATCTATTAATACAAATCTTGGAGCTGAAGGAAAAGCAAGATATAAAAATGTGAGGAGGGATTTTACCCATTGGCCTTTTTGCTGGTGATACGATTAAAGTAAAAAGAAAATATCTAAAAATTCTGAGAGAGAACTATTAATCCTAAATCTCATTTTAACCAGTGAAATTACTTGCTTACATGTTTGCCTTTCTTTTTCTGTCCTTCAAGAGGGCCTTTGGGTATGTTGAAATTAGTTGCTCATTAGTCTTCATTAGTAGGCATTTGTTTTATTACCCACCTAATTCCTACATTCCTAGTCCCAGTCATTGTTCCCTAGACATACTCTCTCTTATTAATGTATGTCCTTCCAAATTTCATTCTTCTTTCAGTAAAGTAATCTTAGACCCTTGTCTCCTCTCTCTCACTCCCTACATCCAACCTTTCAGCAACTCCTGAAAATTTTATTTTTTTAGGTTTTTATTTCAATTTCAGTTAATTAATATACAGTATAATAATAGTTTCAGACATACAATATAGTATGTATAGTATAGTATTCAACACTTCCGTACAACACCCAGGGCTCATCACAGCAAGTACACCCTTCATTCCTATGACATATTTTACCCATCCCTAACCACCTCCCCTCTGGTAATCATCATTTGTTCTCTGTAGTTTAAGAGTCTGTTTCTTGGTTTGTCTCTCTTTTTTTTCCCCTTTGTACATTTGCTTTGTTTCTTAAATTCCACATATGAGTGAAATTATATGGTATTTATCTTTCTCTGACTGACTTATTTTGCTTAGAATAATACTCTTAGCTCCATACACATTGGTGCAAATGGCAAGATTGTATTCTTTTTTGTTGCTGAATATTATTCAGCATGTTACGTGTGTATTCTATGAATTTATTCCATGAATATATTTATGTACAATATATATAAATATATATATACATACACACACACCCCTTCTTTATTCATTCATCAGTTGATGGACACATGGGCTGTTTCCATAATTTGGTTCTTTTAGTTTACACTGTTATAAACATCAGTGCATGTATCCCTTTGATTAGCATTTTTATATTCTTTGGTTAGATATCTAGTAGTGAAATTGCTGGATCATAGGGTAGTTCTGTTTTTAACTTTTTAAGAAACCTCCATACTGTTTTCCCGAGTGGCTGCACCAGTTTGCATTGCCATCAACAGTGTAAGAGGGTTCCCCTTTCTCCACATCCTTGCCAGCACTGGTGTTTCTTGTGTTGTTGATTTTAGCCATTCTGACAGGTGTAAGGTGTTATCTTATTATAGTTCTGATTTGTATTTCTCTGATGATGAATTATGTTGAGCATCTTTTCTTGGGTCTGTTCACCATCAGTATGTCGTCTTTAGAGAAATGTCTGTACGTATCTTCTGTTCATTTTTTAATTGGATTATTTGGCTGTTGAGTTTTATAAGCCTTTATAATTTTGAATACTAACTCTATCAGATATGTCATTTGCAAATATCTTCTCCCATTCTGTAGGTTGCCTTTTAGTTTTCTTGATTGTTTCCTTCATTGTTCAGAAGCTTTTTATTTTGATGAAGTCCTAATAGCTTATTTTTTATTTTGTTTCCCTTACCTTATGAGCTATATCTAGTGAGAAGTTGCTATGGCCAATGTCAATGAGATTACTGCCTGTGTTCTCTAGGTATTTATGGTTTCTGGTCTCACATTTAGGTGTTTTATCTGTTTTGAATTTTTTTTGTGTTTGTGTGAGAAAGTGGTCCAGTTTATTGTTTTGAATGTTGCCGTCTAGTTTTCCCAACATCATTTGTTAAAGAGATGATCTTTTTCCCATTGCATTATCTTTCCTGCTTTGTCAAAATTAATTGACCATGTAATTATGGGTTTATTTCTGGGTTTTCTGTTCTGTTCCATTGACCTGTGTGTCTTTTTTGTGCCAGTATCCTACTGTTTTGATCACTACAACTTTGTAATATAACCTGAAGTCTGAAATTATAGTGCCTCCAGCTTTGATTTGCTTTTTCAAGGTCACTTTGGCCATTCCAGGTCTTTTATGGTTCCGTACAAATTTTAGGATTGTTTGTTCTAGCTCTGTGAAAAATGCTATTGGTATTTTGATAGGGATGCATTAAATGTGTAGATTGCTTTGGGTAATACAGACATTTTAACAATATCTGTTCTTTCAATACGTGAGCACAGAATGTCTTTCCATTTCTTTGTGTCATCTTCAATTTCTTTCATCAGTGTTTTATAGCTTTCAGAGTACAGGTCTTTAACCTCTTCAGTTAGGTTTATTCCTAAGTATCTTATTCGTTTTAGTACAATTAAAAATGGAATTGATTCCTTGATTTCTCATTCTGCTGCTTCATTATTAATGTATAGAAACGCAACAGATTTCTGTACATTGATTTTGAACCTTGTGACTTTCCTGAATTTGTGTATCAATGTTAGCAATTTTTTTGGGCTTTCTGTGTAGGCATTATGTTCTGCAAATAGTGACAGTTTGACTTCTTCCTTAGTGACTTGGATGCCTTTTATTTCTTTTTGTGATCTGATTGCTATGGCTAGGACTGCCAGTACCATGTTAAATAACAATGGTGAGAGTGGATGTCCCTGTCTTGTTCCTGATTATAGAGTTTTTCCACATTGAGGATGATAGTAGTTGTGCGTTTTTCATACACGGTCTTTATTATGTTGAGGTATGTTCCCTCTAACCCTACTTTCCTGAGGGTTTTTATCATGGATGGATGTTGTACTTTGTCAAATGCTTTATCTGCCTGTATTGAAATGATTAAATAGTTCTTTTCTTAACGTGATGTATCACTTTGATTGATTTGTGATATTGAACTACACTTTCAGTTCAGGAATTAATCCCACTTGATCGTAGTGAATGATTTTTTTAATATATTTTCGAATTCTGTTTGCTAGTATTTTACTGAGAATTTTTGTATGCATGTTAATCCGGGATATTGGCCTATAGCTCTCTTTTTTAATGGAGTCTGTATCTGATTTTGTTATCAGGGTAATGCTGGCCTCATAGAATGAATTTGTAAGTTTTCCTCCCTTTTCTATTTTTTGGAATAGTTTGACAAAAATCGGTGTCAGAGAAAATCTTTAGAAACAATGACAAAATAAGAAATAAAATGGTAATTAATATATATCTATCAATAATACTTTGAATGCAAATGGATTAATGATTCCAATCTAAAGACATAGGTTGTCATGATGGATGAGAAAACAAGATCCATCTACATGCTGCCTACAGGAGACTCATTTTAAACTTAAAGATACCTGCAGCAAAAGCAATTTTAGGAGGGAATTATATAGCAATACAGGTCTACCTCAATAAGCAAAAAAAATTTCAAATAACCTGATCACATACCTAAAGGAGCTAGAAAAACACAATAAATGAAGCACCATAGAAATGCAATCAATTATAAGAGAATATTATGAAAACTATATGCCCACAAATTGGAAAAATTGAAAGAACTGGATAAATTTCTAGACACAAGAACCTACCAAAAAGAGAGAGAGAGAGAGAGAGAGAGAGAGAGAACACTTGAACAGACCAATAATCAGCAAAGAAATTGAGTCAGAAATAAAATAATTCCCCACAAACAAAAGTCCAGGGCTAGATGGCTTCACAGGTGAATTCTACCAAACATTTAAAGAAGAGTTATTTTAATTTAATTAACATAAATATAAGTAGCTATATGTGACTAATAGCTTATCTTGTTAGTACAGTTTTACAGCAAAAGTCAGCTCTTATCACTACTCTGGCACAAACACTCCACTTACTTCCAATTTCATTCAGAAAAATGAACTCATTCTAGGGGCATCTGGCCTGCTGAGTCAGTAGAATCACATGACTCTTGATCTTGAGGTTGTGGGTTTGGGTCCCATGTTAGGTACAGAGATTATTTAAAAGTAAAAATCTTTAAGGAAAAAAAAATCTTCTATAGCAACATCCAGAATAATAAACCCACATTCTAACAGAGGTCCTATAAGGCCTGGGTCCCTTGTTTAATCTGATTGCTAGCTACAGCTCTGATCTCTTTGATCTCATTGAGGTTGTGAAAAGAATAAAGGGAATATCAAGAATGTTTTCTAGATTTCAGACAATAGAACTAGGTTCGTGTCATTTACTGATCTAAAAAACATCCTGAAGTATTTATTAGAACACGTTATCTGACATGAATACCTATGAACCTGAGCACCTTTTATGAGTCTAGCAAGCTAAACTCTAGGTTTATTATAGTAAACAAAGCAGCTATTATCCTTGACCATGTATAGTGTTTACAGTCTAGTAAAAAAGCATACAATTTTTAAAAAGCTAAATAAATATATTTGCCATTAAGAGTTGCCATAAGTAATAAAGAAAAAGAACATTTTCCACAGGTTATATGGGGATAGGGGGATATGCTTTGAGTTGTTCAGAACTGGCTTCTCTGAAGACAAAGCATTTGAGCTGAGACCTGGAGATAAGAAGACCAAAGCCATTCTACAAAGGAGAGTAGCCAAGAATTATTTGGGAGTGGCGGGGGCGGGGGGGGGGGGGGGTGTTGGAGCCAGCCAGTGTGCCAAGAAAAGAAAGACAGTGGTTTAAGGACCTGAAAGGCCATGTTGGTGAAACAGAGTAATAGAGCCATATGAAAGAGTTCAGAGAGATAGGCAGAGGTCACATCATTCTTTTAAGAAATCTGTTCATGAAGGGGACAGAGAAAAAGCAGTAATTGGAAGAGGTTTGGGAAGCAAGAAGTTTGTGCTGTTTTGTTTTACTGTGAATAAGAAAATTCAATAGAGAAGAATGGATGGAGATTGGAAGAGGACATAGTGGTTTCTAGCTTTATGACATTAGGCAAATTACTAAATAATTTGGCAGAATTCCTAAGCCACTCATGGCCAAGGATTGGCCATTAATATGTAATAGCGTTTCCTCCACTGGAGAGAAGGAAAAGGAAGAAGATAAAAATGCAGATGCAAACAAATAGGTTTGTAAGGATAGAGGCAGGGTCTCGAGTAGCGTCAAAGATATGGACTATGGTCTTCTCTTTACTCAGTGAATAATAGGCAGGGTCATATGCTGAGGAAATTACCTCTTAGGAGTTTAGGTTAAATGGGGAAGGTTTGAAATGGTTGTTTCACAGACTAGAAGACTATACTAACTAGGGAAATATCAAATATTTGTTGTGGTACAGTCTGTAAGGTTGTGTTACTTTCTTGCATCTCTGCTGAGATTCCTGATGCAGAGGCAGGATTGAAGTTTTGACAGGTTCAGGCAACAGAAGGAGTTTAATGTATTAAACATAGTAAAAAAAAATTATGGATTGCAAACTCTAGGTCTAAGAAAATGAATTAGAGACAACTGCTATTGATATATGAGAGAAAGAGAAGAGATAGTAGACTGGTAGTAGACTGGCTGGTCTTAATAATGAGAGTAAATGGACAAAGCAATTACCAAGATCAGAAGTGTTGGTTGAGAAAAGATATTTGAATTAGGTACACTGTTTTCAATAGAAGAAAACATCCAGGAGTTAGATAAAGACAGCAGCTTAAAAAGGGAGTGATCGGGATTGGTTAGAAGAAACCATGCATTTTGTTTGTATTTGTTTTACCAGAAAGTGAAGGAAGAGGAATGGTTTGAATGTCACATTGGAAAACCAAAAGGATACCAATCACATCTTTCAGATATTGAGGAAAGGAATCTAAGCTGCAGCTTTATTTATTTAAGCCCAAGTGACCATTACCTTCCAAGGGAAATATCCTTTGGAGGGTGGTGGGCACAGTATCTTTTATTAAGGTCTGTGACTGATACTAGTTACAAAGACTGCCGCATTGGCTCTAGCAGGTAGGTTCTGCAGCAGTTTTTTCTACATAAGAAACTTGAGATGGATACCTGGCTCACTATCCAAGATATAAGGAAGTGAAAAGGCAGACTATAGTAATGGGATACATAGTATAATCCTGTTTACATAAAATTTTACATAGCTGATTCTAAATTCTTTTCTAACACTAATTCAGGAGATGTTAATTTAGGTTCCGAAACCTTAATGATATGCGGTCAAAGAAGATCACAAAACTCAAACTAAATTTCCTTCTTAAATCATTTAAGAGACTCATAGTATGTGTAGTATTTAAAAGGATGTGAAAGAAATGCCAAAATTAAATATATACATAGGTCTTATAACCCTGTTTATATTTGTTTATTGGTAAAATATTCTTTAGAATCAAAACCAATTTTAACAGCATACTTCTTTATAACCCACATTAATTTCTCTCAGGAATAGAAGGAAGGGCAGGTACAGAGAAATGTAAGAGAATGTTCATCAGACTGATAACAATATTCACCTCTGGGTCATGAATTGGGGTTTTTTTTCCTATTCTTTGTATGTTTTATGTATTTGAATTTTTATGATGAACAAAGAGTTTTCAAAAAAATTTTTTAAAGATTTTATTTATTTGAGAGAGAGCATGCATGTGTTTAAGCAGAGTGTGGGTTTGGGAGAGGAGGGACAAGCAGACCCTGCGCTAAGCATAAGCCCAACACAGGACTGGGTCTCAGGAATCTGAGATTGTGACCTGAGCCAAAATAAAGAGTTAGCCATTAACCAAACATGCTACCCAGGTGCCCAACCATCATTTTTATAATAGGGAGGTATTTCAGTAAGTGGGGAAAGTTTAATCATTTGGGAATAAAATAAAGAAATCCTTACTTCAAATCTCACATCAAACCATATTTCCAAAGAGTTAAAGATTAAATAAATATAATAAGTGAAATTATAAAAATATAGGAAGAGAATGCCTTAAACTCTTGGGGTAGGAAAATAGCAATCAGTATATCTAGTGTTCAGACCTAAATACCATTCTCCATTTGAGGGAACCAGGACTGTTTAGAGAAGTTTTGATTCACAGGAAAGTAAAGATATACCTGTAGTGTCTTTTTATGTTCAGAAGTCCTTTAAGAATGATGAGAACAGAGTATGTCAATAGAATACAGAAGCCAGCTCAAAGGAGCTCCCACTGGCCAAATAAGAGAAGATTTGAGCATCAGAATAAATAATGATGGACAATGGATTATAACCCATTTAATAAAGCAGGAAGCCATGAGTACATATTGATACAAATAACTGAATGAATAAATAAGTTATTGAGGAACAAAATATTTACATAGCCACAGAGTCCTTCCCACAAAATATTTATTGACTCCAGTGGGAAAAAATAATTTTATGGTGCAGAAGCCTTGTGGACATAACTTTAATCAAATTAATGTCAGCAGTAATGGACAAATTGAGATCATGTATCATCTGATAATATGCAATGAGAATTCAGCAACACATCTGTGATATTTCTACCAAATATACATAATTTAAGTCTAATCATAAGGAAACATCAGACAAACCCAGATTGGGAACAATCTACCAAATACCTGGCCTGTAATCCTCAAAAGTGTTAAGACCATAAAAGTGAAGAAAGTCTAAGGAACTTCCAAATTGAATAGGACTGAAGAGAGACATAATAACTGAATGTAACATGTGATTCTGAACTGAGTCCTCTGCTCTGAAGAATGATATTGGGACAAGTGGCAAAACTTGAATAGGGTCTGAGATCAGATAGTATTATCAATTTCCAAATTATATCAATACCCTAAGTCAGTTATATTGTTGTTATGTAGGAAAATGTTTATAGGAATCGTAGCCTAAATTATTAAGAAGTGATGGGTCATCTTGTCAGCAACTTATCCTGTAGTGGAACGGGGGAAAAAATGTTTTTCTATATTAACAGCTTTTCTGGAAGTTTGAGATTGTTTCAAGATTTAAAAAATAAACATATGTGAATTTATGTGTGTTAATATCTTTAGTAAATTGAGAATATTTTCATTTTATCTTTAAGTAGGCTCAATGTCTAGCACAGAGCCCAACACAGGGCTTGAACTCATGGCCATGAGATCAAGATCTAAGCCGAGATCAAGAGTCAGATACTTAACCAACTGAACCACATAGGCACCCCAAGAGCATTTTAAAACTGGTAACAAGTTGAGTATCCTAATACAAAACAGACAAAAGATAACAATGAGATGCTCTCAAAAGAAGAAACAAAAATAACTAGTAAGCCTCACTAGTGATCGAAGAAATGCAAACAAAACCGAAGAGATACCATTTTTTCAGCTATCAGATATTTAAAATGATAACACCCTGTGTTAAAGATAGTGTGGATGTCACTTGTGTTAACCTTAGGAGTGTACATTGTTAACATAATTCTAGGAAAGGGTATCAAAAGTTGGAGTATACATTATCATTGTTGCCATCATCCCATTTCTGGGAATTGATCATAAAGAAATAATGATACAAGTTAACAAAGATGTGTGTACAAGAATGATTACCATAATTTGTGTGCATTACTGAAAATCTACAGATAACCTAAGAATTATCAGTATAGATTGGTTGACTAAATCATGTTGCATACACATAATGGAATACCTTGTTTGCAAAGTGAGGAGATAAGAACAAAACAGATTATAAAACAACATAATATATGTAATATATGATGTATATATGTAGAAAATGGTCTGTAAAGATATACATTAATAGCCTTACAGTAATTATCTCTGAGTATTTGAATTGCAGGTGATTTGGCCTTTTTTTTTTTTTTTTTTTTTCCTTTTTCTTTTTATAAACCTTCTTGTGAGACAGCATAGTTTAGATAGGGGCCCTTTGGTTAGACAATGTAGGCTTGAATCCTGACTCTTCCACTTACTAGCTGTATGACATTGTATAAGTTACTTTACTTCTTGGGCCCCCATTATATAGGCTTTAATAGGAGTATTAATAATAGAAACTACTTCTTACAATTATTCAATGAGATAATAAAAATTTACCATTTAGCAAACACTAGCTAATATAGTAAGGGCTTAATGAATTTAGCCTTCCATCATCATCATTATTTCTGCTTCTATGTCTAAAATTTATTCTAATAAACATTTTTATTAATAGATCAATAAAGCTATTTCTCCTTTAGGAATATAACTACATAAGCAAATATTTTTGATCTGGACAATCAACTTTCTTTTTCCCTATCTTATTCTTTCTTTTGAGAAAAATACATTTGGAAATCAATTCCTCCTTAGATATGACTGTGATTGAACAGTAGCCATATTTCCTGTGCCTCCCACACAACTTAGCTCACTCCTGAAAGCTTATTAAAAGACTCAGCAGGGATCCCTGGGTGGCGCAGCGGTTTGGCGCCTGCCTTTGGCCCAGGGCATGATCCTGGAGACCCGGGATCGAATCCCACGTAGGGTCGAATCCCACGTCGGGCTCCCGGTGCATGGAGCCTGCTTCTCTCTCTCTCTCTCTCTCTCTCTCTCTCTGACTATCACAAATAAATAAAAATTAAAAAAAAAAAAAGAAAGACTTGGGTTGTCCACTGAGGCATCTTTTAAAAAATAATAATAAAAAAAAATAAAAGACTCAGCAACAGAATGTTTTTTGGTACTCACTTGGCAGTTCTAGGTGGTACTGTTGTACTAGTCCCATTCCTTCTTACCTCCTTAAGAGTATACCTTGTTCCATGTTGTTATCCCACCTGACTTGCATCCATCCTGCAACTGGAGCATTACTATATTATATTTACAGCATGGGAATTGATAATCATTAACAATTACTGAAAGCCAGTTATCTCTCAGGTATTAACATATTATTTTTGTTATTTTACTTAATCTTTACACAAATCTCATAAAGTTTATAGTATCCCCCATTTTGAACATGAAGAAAGAGATACAATAAGTTTATTTAGTTTATTTAAAGTCACACAGGGACTCAATCTCAAGGGACTCCAAATAGCCAAAACAATCTTGCAAAAGAACAAGGTTGGAAGTATTATACTTCCTGATTTCAAAACATTTTACAAAGCTACGTTAGAGCAGTATGGTTTGGTACTGGCATAAAGGCAGGCATTTAGGCCAATAGAATATAACAGAGGACCCAAAAATAAACCCTTGCATTTTTGGTCAAACAGTCATCAACAGGAGTGCTAAGACCATTCAAGGGGAAAGAGCAGTCTTCAATAAATGGTACTGGGAAAACTGGATCTCTATATGCAAAAGAATGAAGATGGACCATTATCTTATGCCGTATATAAAATTAACTCAGAATGGATTAAAGACCTAACCATAAGACCCAAAATTATGAAAGTTTTAAAAGAAAGTGAGGGGAAAATCTTCATGACATTGAATTTGACAATTATTTCTTGGATATAACACCAAAAGCACAAGCAGAGAAAGCAAAAATAAACAAATGGGACTACTTCAAACTAAAACACTTCTATGCTTCAAAAGATACAATCAGCAGAGTGAAAAGGCAACCTAGGAAATAGTTGGAAATCTTTTATGTCATAAAGAATTAATATGCAAAATACATACAGAACTACAATTCAGCAATAACAAATAGCCTGGTTAGAATCTGGGCAAAGGGCTTGAACAGAAATTTCTTCAAAGATGATATACACATGGCTAACAAGCAACTGAGAAAATACTTACCAGCACTAATCATTAGAGAAATGTAAGTCCAAGCCACAATGATATAATACCTCACACCCATTAGGGTAAATTCTTGAAAAAATATGAAATAGAAAGTGTTGGCAAAGATGTAGAGAAATTAGAACCGTTGTGCCTTAGCGAGATTGTAAAATGGTACAACTGCAATGAAAAATGGTATGGCATTTCTCAAAAAATTGAAAAATAGAACTATATGATTGAGCAATCCCACTTCTGGGTGTATATCTAAAAATATTGAAAGCAGGGTTTCAAAGAGATATTTGCATACCCATGTTCAGAGTAGCATTATTCACAATAGCCAAGGGGTGGAAGCAATCCAAATTTATAGCAATCAATGAATAGTTGCTGATGGGTAGGTAAATGCATTGATGGATGTATCTGCTGGTTGCTTCTGTTTTCTCAGTGGAAGGTTAAAAGCTAAGAATACAGGGGATCCCTGGGTGGTTTGGCGGTTTAGCGCCTGCCTTTGGCCCAGGGTGCGATCCTGGAGTCCCAGGATCGAGTCCCACGTCGGGCTCCTGGCATGGAGACTGCTTCTCCCTCCTCCTGTGTCTCTGCCTCTCTCTCTCTCTCTCTCTCTCTCTCTCTCTGTCTATCATAAATAAATAAATCTTAAAAAAAAAAAGCTAAGAATACAGATGGATAAGGATATTAGATGTTTGTATAAAAAAAAAAAAAAGAAAGTGTAGAAAAGTTATCGAGGAGGGTAAGACTGTGAATAGTGAGATTGCCAGGCAGTCTTAAGGACCTATTGAAGTTTGAGGTCATGAATTTACACTGAGATCAGTCCACGTGGTTGGAGCCATTTGTCCACCACTTTTAGCTGCACTGAGGCAAATGTGGAGTGGGTAGAGAGTTGAATTTAGCTGACTAGTTTTGCTGAGTGAGACAGAACAAGAGAAGAGCAAGGAAGTAGAGACAAGGACTGACCATAGATCAAGGTGATTAAATAATTAAAAGAGTATATCAAGGGGAATGGGTGAAGAAATCGTAGGCAATGGTATAGAGGTCTCTATGTGGTCAAATGATTACATATGGCCTCTAGGTGGAAAGATAGGAAGTGGCAGTTGTGGGGAGGAAAGAGCAGGAAGGGGAATACCAATTATTGATAATGGCAAGGTCTGACCATAGGGTAAGCACCATAAGTAGGTATGATCATAAGGGTAAGCACCATAAGTAGGATGGAGACAAGATCATCAAGAGAGAGGTGATCAAGAAACTGAAAGGCCAGGATATTTGAAAGATAATGATTCAGGGTTGGCTGGATGACAACAATGATGAGTAGTAGGAGACATAATCTAATGACTTGTTTACGTCAGTAAGTAAAGGAAATCAGAGTAATGGTGAAGTGAATACCTTTTCATGAAAGACCATAACCTCTTTCAATAGTATTTCTGTCAGACACTGGATTATTTAGCCTATACATGCAATTCTTATATCCTCATGTTCTTAGTATTTTCCCAGCTGTGGCTCATAGGTCTGTGCTGGTCATTGCTCTCCTTGCATTCCTAGTCTCTGTATGTTCTGCTCTTAGTTGAGTATTCATGGTAACGAGAATCAAACTCAGTGTTATTAGGTGAAAAGCATCAGAAAAAGAAAAATCTGTGACAGCCTTCAGGGTAATAGTAATGGAATTTTTAACTTGAAAATTACTTGTGAATAGACTTCACAGTCTTTATAGTCACATGCAAATTATATGCTAATATAACTTGAGCTCTGCAAACCATTTTACACAATTAGTTGAGACATTTGATATTGTGCCTATTGCCCTATAAGTATATCTCACTATTTGTCATAAATGAATACTTGAAATATATGTGTAAATAGAATTTTGGTAATACAAATCATTTTCTCAATGATTTACATAATAATATCAAAAATACTTCATATTCATTTTAAATTAATCCTAATTGGGAGTGATAAACAGTTTTCCCTAAGTATTTTTATCAAGTAGTTAAATCAATATTTAAATGCACCAGAAGTTCTTATTTTTAAAAACCCAGCAATTAATCATTTTAATGGGAAAAATCAGTCTTAAAAAGAAAAGTCGGATCCCTGGGTGGCGCAGCGGTTTGGCGCCTGCCTTTGGCCCAGGGCGCGATCCTGGAGACCCGGGATCGAATCCCACATCGGGCTCCCGGTGCATGGAGCCTGCTTCTCCCTCTGCCTGTGTCTCTGCCTCTCTCTCTCTGTGACTATCATAAATAAATAAAAATTAAAAAAAAAAAAAGAAAAGAAAAGTCATTGTTGAGTCCTGTAACTTTAAGTCCAAAAGGACAAGAGAGATTATTAATACAGCTCTGTCACATGAGAAAACTTTGAGCCCTGGAACAAACAATTAAATACTTTGCCTCATTATCACACATTTAGCTATAGTTGCTGATACAAATAGACCAGGAACCCAGATCTTGGTAATACTTCCCACTGTGTTATTCTGCTGTCTCGTTTATATACTGTAAATCTACATTTTTCCATCTTGAATTGTCTTTAATGTCATGTACCAAGTTAATACAAGTGAGGCCTATTTGTGAAGGTCTCATAGGTGCAACTAAAAGAAAAATACCATTTTAAAAACTATACACTGGATACTTTGTGTTGAATGGAATCATGTTCAAACCTCATCACAGCCACATTGGTGTATTTGAACCCACAGACTTTTCATTGAATCTGGATCTCACTCTGGGGCTTTATTTTAATTTAGCCTAAAGAGCAGATAAGTTGAATTTTTAGAAAACTTTTTAGGTGCCTCTTCTGTCACTTAATTGTTGTACAGCTTTGAACAAATCACCTAAGTCTCCAAAGGGTCTTAATTTTCTCTACCACAAAATGGAGCTAATGACTCTATTTACCTCACAGGGCTATTGTAATGATCAAATGTGGGAGAGATGCAAAACATTTTTGAGTATTTACTACGTCAGACACTTTACCAGTAGATAAAATTAAAATGAAGTAGTTTTGTTAAAAAAAAAAAAATCTATGAGAGTTTATTACCTATGATTAAAATTTTCACTTATAGACTAGTTATTTCATATATATAATTTTATTTTTATCATTTATGTTTTCACAAGTGAAATCTCATCTTTTGTTACCCAAGATTTTGTTGATTTTACATTTACATTTATTCTTTGATCACACTGAGACTTTTGTTCATTGTTTGAGAAACTACAAGGTAATAGACTGGTATTTATTAATTGCTTGATTTCCTTTCTAGGTATACTACAACTATATCTACACTTACAGCAGATTTACTAGACTATAGCAGATATACTATAACAGATTTTTTTAATCTTTTTAAGAAAGATTAATTTATTCATTTGAGAGAAAAAGAATGCCAGCTCAGGGAGGAACATAGAGAGAGGGATAAGCTGGCTTTGCACTGAGTGCGGAACCCAACGCGGGGCTCGATATCATGACCCTACCCAAAATCAAGAATCGGAAGCTCAATGGACTGAACCACCCAGGTGCCCCTTTTTTTATCTTTCTTAATGAGACTGACAAAAATTACTTTTCACAGAAAAAACAGTGCTATTTGTTGATAGAAATTGAAGCTCTCTGATGTAAATATCTATCAGACCTCCTGCTGAAAATTGGGTAGGGGAGATACTGATAGATCCAAAAGTCTCATTTTTTTCTGTCAGTTTTTTTTAAATGTTGAACTTGATTATCAGAATATAGATTTAGGGGTGCCTGGGTGGTTCATTTGGTGAAGTGCCTGCCTCGATCTCACCTCAAGTCTTGATCTAGCCCACAGGGCTTCATGTTGTCCATGGAACCTACTTAAAAAAAAAAAAAATATATATATATATATATATATATATATATGTAATATATATATTACATTTTGTGTCATTAGACCTCTTTTACTTATGTTTAATATTAATATAAAGAAATAAGTTATTCTTAGAAAACATGGTAATATAGCAGATATAGAACAACTCTTTCTTGACAGAAAAAAATTTAAATACTTGATATTTTAAAGGTAAAATTTGAAATTCTAATAATTGTTTTCACATTCTTTGTACTGTTATAGTTTTAAAGACAAATTGTGGAATCTCAAGTTAGATCATTTTACTATAAAAGTTGTTGAAAACTAAGAAAATCAAGGTAAAATAGTATATATGATTTGAAATGTGCTGCCTTTGGAGCATATTTTAAATACTTTGATAACCTTTGTTCATTGCTTGGAAACATTAATAAGGAGGACAGTGTCATATTTGTAACTAGATTTCCTTCTGCCTCCTTATAAATTTCCTGATTTATAAGTTACTATGCTGCTGAACAGCAACAAAAAAAGACAACAGCCTCAGAATTAAAGGGATTTAATTTTTTTTTAATTTAGATGACAACAGAAGGTATTTTTATCAGTAAAAGAGTTTTATAAGTATTGCTGGCAAAAACTATCTCATAAAATTAATAGTATTTTAACAGCAATATCATATAAAGTAATTTAGTTTTAAATGCTGTAATCCCATGTGTCATAAATGAATATTATCAATTTATATACCTGAATGTATTGCTTTTTTCCCGTTTAATTTGGTATCAATACATTTATTGTCCTAGAAATCTAATTAGTTTGAAGTTTATTACTTGTAAAGTTCTAAGCAATGCTGGTGACTAGATTGTTTTATGTCAGTGTTAAATAAAGAAAGAGGGGGCCCCTGGGTGACTCAGTGGTTGAGCTTCTGCCATGGGCCCAGGGTGTGATCCTGGGTCCGGGGGACCAAGTCCTGCATCAGCCTCCCTTCGAGGAGCCTGCTTCTCCCTCTGCTTATGTCTCTGCCTCTCTCTGTGTCTCTCATTAATAAATAAATAAAATCTTTAAAAAAATAAGGAAAGAGAGTAAGATATATTGGCTTTATGTCTCTATTTTAGTTCTACTATCAAACTTCTCCACCATCTTTGAAGAGAATCTTAGCTCTAATGTAGTTACCTTAACAGACTGGAAGAATATGAAATAATCGATTGTATTGATTGAGTAATTGCAATGAAAAACTCAGAAGTAATTTATGTATGTGGTATCTAGTAATGTACCTCAGATAGCAAATTTACTACCATGTGCTTAAGGCAAATTTTATTGAACAATTTGGGGCAGAAGGAAAAATGCTTGAGAAACTTTTTGTAATATATGAAATAATGTCTTGAGTAGATTCATTATTGGTGGATTAGAATGAATGGATATATTCATGATCCACCCTCCTTTAACCCATCCTGACATTCATCAAATGGCTGGCTGAAATTCATTTCATAATCTGGGACCTTGGAGCAGATTTACCCCTTGTGCAAATCTAATTGACCCAAATAGGAATTGAAAAACGTGCATTCAAACAGCAGTACCGCCTTCTGAAAGTTGAGCCAGCAGGGACAAAATATGTTACTTATTTATTTGTATATATTTATGTGTTTATGTATATTTATATATTCATATATTTATGAAAGAGTTATTCAGTGCCATTATGGAATATCATTTTTTATAGACACATTTCTTCACTCATTAAACTGGAAAAATGTGTCCGTGTAATCCAGAGTACCCTCACTGAAAACAGAGAAGTAACTATATGAGATAACCATACTGCCAAAGCCTTTAATTGGAGTCATATTTGTTTTGTACATAACAACATTCCTTTCTCTTGGTTTTCCTTTTTGTTTTTGTTAGGTATTTTGGGGCTAGCTCTGGCTGTTAAACAAAACATTTACAGAGATATGCAACAGGCTGAACAACCTACTATTGTTTTTGCACACTAAGTAGTCTTCTACTTTTCTAACTTGTTCTGTTCTTTAATGTTGCATGTGTGCTTCAAGTTATATTTCATTTTTTTTCTTTAGGGCATTTATTCTGCATATGTGGTTGCTTTATTTGGGATCACAGTAAAGCAAACACCTGTATTTTTAAGGACACCCACAGCTTTAACAGCATCAGTCACTAAAATGTCTATGAAATAACTATGCTCCAGAACCTCATTATCATAACAATTAATGTTTAGCCATGGCACGCAAGCAGTGCGTTATCAAGAATATTAAACTCAGTCAGTGTTAAACCAGATGTTCTTCACAGTTACTAAATTTCTTGAGATGTTTCATAACATTTGTAAAAACATTTTTTAATTAAGCTCTACACCTAACATGAGGCTTGAACTCATGCCCCCATTATCATCAATCTCATACTGTACCAAATAAGCCTGCCAGCATCCCTACTTTTGTAAAATATTTTTAAATAGTAATATTAATACTAATATTCATGTGAGAAATAATTTATCTTCTTGAATTCATATATATATTATTTTCATTTTAAAAACAAAGGAGATTATACTCGTCTTTGTATGCCTTAAAAGATCAAAATTTTAAATTACCATTATTTTAGCAGTTTGTTCTAAGAAAATTAAAACTTTTCAGATGAGCTTAGGTGATCAAGACATTGATTCAGGTGTACTTGGCATAGAAGTTCATTAACTCTATGTTAATTATCTATGATTACTACTGAAAAGCTATAGTGGCTTCATCTTGTAGGTTGCTTCATTAAATCATTAATTTTCTAGGAGGTAACTAAGCTTGACATAATTAAGCCATCTCAGTCTCCATAGATTTTTATCTTCCCATGATATCAAGAACACTGAGCTAGTGAATAGAAGGCATTGTAACTTATTTCCTCGATGTATTGACTTTACATTTTTAAATTATACTATTTTGGTTCATTGTATATTATATTTAGATAATCTCATAAATTTTAACTATTTCCTTACTGTTATAGCTTAGATTTTGAATTTCCTGTATAATAAGCCCATTTATATATTTGAACCACTTCTTACCCACAGTTCTTTGACCCATGGCTACATAAAGCTGCTTCAGTTTATCCAGAACGTCATATATGAGGAAGGATTTGATGGATCCAATCCCCAGGTATTGAGTACCTTCAAAGCCTTTTATAATCATTTATGTAATGTTGTTTTTAAACTCTCTAGAGGTAAACCCAGAAGGTTTTAGAATAATCAATAGTGAACAAGCTGTTTCCAAGCACAGAAGATGTAAATGAGCAGAACACAGGCAACCTTACTTTAATTGTTAATGTGTATTTAAAGTTTTAGCCAAGTTCTCATTGGATACACAGATGTATATGTACATTCTGACATAAATTAATTTTAAATACATATTTGTAGCAATTGGAATTAATAAATAGCCACATTTTGAAAATTACTCTTTAATAGTCAAGACTTGGGCAACCCGGGTGGCTCAGGGGTTTAGCCCCGCCTTCAGCCCAGGGTGCGATCCTGGAGACCCGGGATCGAGTGCCATGTCGGGCTCCCTGCATGGAACCTGCTTCTCCCTCTGCCTGTGTCTCTGCCTCTCTCTCTCTCTCTCTCTCTCTCTGTGTGTGTGTCTCATGCATAAATAAATAAAATCTTTTAAATAAATAGTCAAGACTTACACTTTCATATCTAAATTTATTATATTTGTCAACCAGTCCATAATTGAATTACCTTAAGAGTAAGAATTATTTTAAGATTTTATTTCTTATTATATCATGCTTTGAGTTGTCTCAAAAATGCATAAAAATGCATTTTATTTGCTGTGTTAAAATATTTGATATCTTAATTATTTCTCTGTAGCTCTATTTTTAAAAATGGAAGTTTTAAAATTCCCACTATTAAAGATTCCAAATTCGTACTATTAAAGCTGTTCCGGTTAGTTTACCTTAAAATGAGAGAAATTTCATTTCTAGATATCATGCCTTTCAGAAATCTTTCTCAGTGATTTTAATTGCTATAGCTGCTAGAGACATTCAGTTCATTATTATTATTTTAGCACAATTATTTCCAGAGCACCATTATTTTTATTGAAGAAAGCAAAGAATCCCAAAGACTTATTTTTGGCATTATCAATTGCATTTGCTCTAAATCCATTAATTTTAAGTATTCTTATAAACTTTACTGCTATAGTTAGTGTTTTTTCCACAGCACGATAATTTTTAAATTTTTTTGATCATTTTTTTGATCATCATTAGCAAGTTGAAAATACTTATGTGTGTGGTGAAGCATACACATTTATTTATAGATGGCTCTTCATGTATGTTACAATTTTTGATATGGTCCTTGGTTTTTAATACAATTTTATTTTGTTCATTGTTGCTCCATTTTTGGTCCTAGCTAAGATTTATGGGCACTGTGTCCTCCCTGTGTCTGGAGAGGTAAATTGGTCCCTGACAGACACCTCTCCCCACTCGCTGTGGTTACTATGGAAACAGGCATGTCATAACAGTTCCTATGATACAGTGTGCAGAGCTGCTGTTCTTACAGAATGATGGCATATCTTCTAAGAGCAAGAAATTTTATGAAATGCAAAAAAGCAAAGGCAATAGCATAAAGATACACACATACTTACATATATATGCATATACGCACATATATGTACACACATCCATCTAAAGGACCCTTGATCAGTAAGCTATTATTGGGAGGGAATAAAATATTTGTTTTCTTAGTTGTTTGAGTATGAAAAAACACCATTTCAGTAAATAGTATTTTATTTTATGAAAGTTGATTCAACAAACTGAACTTGTCTCTCTGAACCAGAGGTTCTACAACTATTAACTCTGAGATTAAACAGAGTTGAGGTAGATATTTACAAGGTGAATACCAAGAATGCTAATAAAATTTACCACGTGCTAGCAAGTTATCATAAAATATATTTCCTATTTTATTGGAACTAAAACATAAGGTTTATGTTACATTTTTATGTTAATAATATCCATATTGTTTTATTATAGAATGTATCATTTGCTAAATTACCTCATTTACACCTCTATCTCAGAAACTTTATTTTATATTTTTAGAAGGGAGATAGGTTCTTTATATTTGTTTTTATTGGTGTTCAAATTGCCAACATATAGAATAACACCCAGTGCTCATCCCATCAAGTGCCCCACTCCGTGCCCATCCCCTAGTCACCCCCATCCCCCACCCACCTCCCTATCTCAGAAACTTTAGATGAGTTCAAGAAGCCACAAAAAATGCATCTCTGAAGCACTACTTCAAAGAATATTATTCCTGAGCCAAAATAATGTTCTGATACTGAAATGAATCCTTCTTTTTAAAAGGAAATTTTCATCTTGCTTTCTCTGTCACTACATTTTCAAATAAACTTACATTTTCAAATAACCTAATTTAGTTTATTTGAAGTAGGCTATAAGGAATTGAGTGTTATATGCTAGTATATAATACTAGGTTTTTATATATATTTATATATATTTATACACTTAATTTATTTATATATTTTAATATATTCATATATATAAATACAAGGTAATTATATACTACCATATATAATTGGTAAAACCAAAAAACCTTGGTAGTAAGTAGTATATAGCTCATCTATAAAGATATTTGGAGTGGAGACATTTACAAATTGCTGTCACAATTTCATTTAAGTTATAATTTTTAAGTAAGAATGTGCAGTAAAAACAAAATTTGAACACTGATTTTACTTAGAATACCAGATTAAATATTTTAGATGCTCTCATAGAAATAAATTAAACTATTTATTATTCAGCTTTCAACTAGAATTTATCTTTTTAATTTTATTATGCCTTACAATGTGCTCCATTATTATATGGCATAGCAAAGGAATTAGATGTCTAAAATTACACAGGTAATCTGTAATTCGGCCTTTGTTTTTGTAATTACTATCATTTAAAATATATATATATAAATGTATACCCTATGTTGAAGTATTATGCTCAGTTATGTTCTGATACGCTGAGTACCTACCTCACTTACATATCTTATCGTTCATTCTTTGGCTTAATATTTTTATCTTAATCTTCAGATATGACAATGTTTCTGTCAAAGTTGCCAAACCTCTGTAGTTCTCCAGCTTCTGGACCTAACAGCATTTTTGTTATAAACTTTTAGCACGTGTTCTTTGATTATAATAGTTGGTATAATAGTGACTGGGTTAAAATATACAACTGACCTTTAATTTCTGAAATGTTGACAGGGGAAACAATATAATACTTCTCTCCCTCTACCTTCAGGTTTTGTTCTACTACCTATATTTTGGGGGAAAGTTTCTCTCCCTTTGTCTAGATTGCTCTTTGTTTTGAGAATCTAATTTAAGCTCAATTTATGAGAAAACAAGTTTAGGGATGACAAAATGAAACTTAATTGTGCTATTTTACTTAAATTCTGAGGCTCTAAGTAATACAGTATGAGGGATAACCTACCTATTTACAGACATTTTACATGATTTCATCAAAAACTTATTTAAATTTCTAACACATGCCATGGTACATATTATTACTTCATTTCATTCAAGTAATGCAAAAAGAAAGAAGAAAACAACTTTTATGAACTGCCAAGGATTGTTAACATATATCTTAATGTGATTGACTATTATAAACTTAATACAAACAGAAAAGAAAACTGGACGGGCTGCCTTAATGGTATGTTTCAGATCCTTGGAGTCAGGAAGGTTTTTTTTAATGTGCTTAAACTAAATTCCTTTTTCTGTAATCTCATTTTAATAGCTTTATCCAACCTGTTGTGTCCCTTTTTATATTTGAAGGATTGTATGGTCTCATAGAACAATATTCTGTTCTATTCTTTTTATTGTAAAGATGAGAAAACAAATGCCTAAGTAGTGTACGTGTCTTGCCCAGAACCATGTCTTAGTTGCACAGTTCAGGCTGTGAATATCTGTCTTACCCATCTTACTACTTATTGTACCTTTTTGTTTTTCCTCTTCTAACATTTCAGCGTTTTATTCATTTTCCCTACTTTTCTTTGTTGATTAGTTCTCAAAAATACACAAACTCAACTTTTATCTGTAATATCAAGGAGACAGTGGTTGGTTAATAAATTGTAGTAGTTAAATAAATTTTATTAGTTTTATTATAGCAATAACAAGTGATATAGGATCTGGCTTCATCAGAAATCACACTCAGAAATGGCACATGTTCCAAATTTTTGCTTTAAGAGAAAAAAACTTACTTTTCCCATTAGAATTGTAATAATAATTTTTCAATTATTCCCATATACCAGGTTTTGCTAATTTCTCCTCCTTTGCCCAGAAAATTTTGCCAGATTACTAAAGAAAGTGTTTATAAAACATTTGTTTCATTAGAATAACCCAAACAGTAAAATTTTTTATAAATACATTTATGGCAAACACTTATTGATAATCATCCTAGGTTTTATTCAATGGTTTTTAAATGTTCTTTTCCCAGGAAATGTCAGTCACTATTATGACCTTAATCTCAGTAGACTTGACTTCTAAATATTCACTTGTTCAATTTTATGAAAAGTATTAAACTTAAATTATTTTGTAAAAATAGCTTCAAGAAGAGTAAGTAAAGACATATGTAGAGCGTAAAACCAAAACACACATTTTAAACTTCTTTCAAATAAAGTATCAGGCATTGAACACAATAGCATTAAAAGAGAAATATTGAGCAAATTATAGTTTATTGAAAGACTTGTGGAATCTTGTAATACTGAATATGGCTTGTAAGCATTCTGGTTTAGATGTTCTTTATTGCTAACTGATTTTTTATATATTATTTCAGGTGCCCCAAACATAATTATTAGCGTAGTCACTCTTAAAATATAGAAGCTTGAGGCTTTTGATATTCTTCAGATTTTCCAAAAGTAAGAAAAAAAATCAGTTGTTTTTAATACTCCTGTAATAATGAAGATTTCCTTTATATTGCCTTATACTAACTACAGATAAAGGTTTTTACCACCTCTACTGACATTATCTTCCTAATCTTTTATAAATTTAAAAACTGGCAAAGAGAAGTGAAAGAGGTATCCTGTTGGTTAACCGAAGCTAATATGTTTGCCTCCTTCCCACTTTCCTTTAGAAAAAACAGAAAAACATTTTAAGAATAGGAATCCAGAATCTTGGATCACCTTTATGGGGAGATGACATTTGCTGTACAGAAAACTGTGACAACAGCCACAGCCTTACAAAGTTCCTGTATGTTCTCCGTGGTCTTCTACGAACCTCTCTTTCAGCCTGTATCATAACAATGCCAACACATCTTATCCAAGTAAGAACCTTTCTTTCCTCTAACAAGTGCAACATAATGAAGAGCAATACATAAATGCTTTGTGAGTCTGAGTCTAATAAATTATTTTCGTAAGCCACTTAAGTAAAACAGATTTCAGAAATGCTAGGGAGGAAAATGTCTTTTACTTTAGATTGTTAAATTGTTGTGTATTTATGGTTTTAATATACAGTGAGTATGTGGTTAAGTCCATTTTTAATAATGTTATTATTTTTTCTTTGATTTCTTGTAAACATAGTATTGTGTCATGAGGTTGATTTTTACTGATTTTTTTTCAATAATCATAGAGCTGATCTGGACATAGATCTTGAAGGAATATTTATATACCTATTTTTATAGCAACATTATTTATAATAGCTAAAATGTGGAAGGAATCTAGGTATCAATTATCAGACAAATTGATAAGCAAGATGTAGACTAAATTACAGTGGAGTATTATTCAACCTTGAAAAGGAAGGAAATTCTGATATATGCATCAACACTGATGAATCTTGAGGACATTATCCTAAAAGAAATAAGTCAATCACAAAAAGACAAATACAGTGACTCCATTTACATGGGGTACTTATAGGAGTAAAAAATCATGGAGACCAACAGTAGCATGGTGTTTGCCATAGAGACCAACAGTAGCATGGTGTTTCCTTGTCTAGGGGGACAAGGAAATGGCAATTTATTTCTTAATAGATACAGAGTTTTAGTTCTACAAAATGAAGGCAGATCTGGAAATTGTTAGTGGTGATGGTAGCACATTATGAATGTATTTAATATCACTGAACTGTATACTTAAAAATGGTTAAAATCATAAATTTTATGTTATATATCTTTTTCTATGTTTAAAATTTTGAAGGAAAAGATAAAAAAACTGATCTGGATTCAAAATTTTGAAGGAAAAAATAAAAAAAAATACTGATCTGGACAAGTCCCCTTCTTCTTTGTTTCTGTGTATAAACCTTCTGAAGCTAGAATCTCAGGAAAGGAGCTCAGTCCTCCCAGATATAAAAAGAGGGATCTTTACAAGATTTTCCTTAACGGCTCAAAAATTCCTTTTCTTAAGAGTAATAAAGAGGCTGGGGTGCCTGGCTGGCTCAATCGGAAGGAAGAGCATGCAACTCTTGATTCAGGGTCATTAGTCTCTACACCCGATGTGTAGAGATTACTTAAATAAATAAAACTTTTTTAAAAAATTATTTTATCTTTTTTTATTTCATTTTTTTCCCCTTAAGAGAGAGAGAGCGTGGAGGAGGGACATGGAGGAGAAAGGAAGAGGGAGAGAGAATCCTACGCAGGCTCCATGCTCAGCTCAGAGCCCAACACGGGGCTCAACCTCATAACGCTAAGACCATGATCAAGCCAAAATCGAGTCGAATGCTCAACCAACTGTGCCACCTAGGTGCCCTTCCCAGTTTTTTTTTTTTAAATATTCAAGAGCCAAGTTTGAGACAGTTTTCCATCATTATTATTGTTGTATAGGTAATAGAGAAACTCACAACCCTGAATTGACATTATGAGTTGCATGCTGTCCAAATTCAGCCAGCCAGGCACCTCTCATATCAATATTTCTTAAATCCAAATATTTCCCTTTCAACAAATTGGGGAGAAAAAAATCTGCATTTCTTATCAATTTAATTACTGAAGCTGTGTTTTATTATCATATATTTTTCCACGGTATTATATATATTTCTGTAACAAACTCAATACTAAAAATAATATAATGAAAAATCAGCTGCAGTGAATGGAATGTGAAAGCCAAAATAAACTAAATCACTGAAACCATCTTTTCCAAATGTATATACTAAAACAACAATGATTTGAAATGACATTTATTGCATAACAAGTTTGAATTTTGTTTTCCTTTATTTCTCTAGGAAATCATAATAATAACAATAATGATAGCTACTAACAAATATAAAACACTTAAAGTCAGGATCTAACAGTTCTTATAAAATTTTATGTAACTATGTTATGATCTCCATTTTATACATAGGAAAACTGACATACAGAAAAAATTAAGAAACTAGATCATTGTTCAGTACTTGAGAAACCATGATTTGAACCCAGAGAATTGGATTCCAGAACCGCATATTAGAATATATAACAGAGTTTCATTCTGAAACTCATTCAAAGCTGGTAAATCTCATGTCTTTTATATTAGATCTAGAAATGACATGGGGCTCATCTGAGCTAGGGGGGGGTCTGTGCAAACTCTACATTTAAATGCATTCACAGAAATAATGAGATATAAATGAAATTTGGAGATCGCCAAGGAGATCAAAAAATGCCATTTTAAGGTACTGTATTTAAATATATTGTAGAATGGTTAAAGCTGAGACTTTGAGGGCTTTGAAGTTTGTGAAACATGAATCCTTGAGCTTTCCTTCAATGCACAGGAAAAGGTTCATATTTTCCTTTAAGAAAAAGTCACTGTTTTAAGTGACTAAAAATTTTAAGGTAGTCTGATGTGGCACTATATTCCCTCTGCACAAGTGGAAGAGGAGTGTAATTGACAGCATACCCCCATACATTGTCAGTGACTTGTGCTTTTGAGCTTTCTGAGGGTTACCATAGCAACTTCCTGCTGTTCAAGTTAACATTGCTCTTTAATAATTACCAGCATTTAGCAAAATAAAAATTAGATCTTAATCAGAAAAAAATTTTTGACTTTTCACATCAAGATTTCTTTTTTGTTTTTCTCAAGTAAACACTTCCCCAATATGGGGCTCAAACTCACAACCCTGAATTGATATCACAAGTTGCATGCTGTCCAAATTGAGCCAGCCAGGCACCTCTCATATCAATATTTCTTAAATCCAAATATTTCCCTTGTAACAAATTAGGGAGAAAAATCTATATTTCTTATAAATTTAGTTATTGAAGCTGTTTTTTATTATTTTATTCATTCATTCATTTCTTCTACACTGTTTTTGGGTGACTGGTAGTGCTGTAGTCCACTTCATATATCAGTGGAAATTTTAAGATGAATGAGAGGTACTGATTCCTACCAGTACTACTCTCTAGTTCTCTAGTGGGAAGGTAAACATTAAAAACTTGTGTTACGGGCAGCTCGGGTGGCTCAGCGGTTTAGCGCTGCCTTCAGCCCAGGGCCTGATCCTGGAGACCTGGGATCGAGTCCCACGTAGGGCTCCCAGCATGGAGCCTGCTTCTCCCTCTGCCTGTGTCTCTGCCTCTGGCTCTTTCTGTGTCTCTCATGAATAAATAAATAAAATCTTAAAAAAAAAAAAAAAAACTTGTGTTACAATCTGAAAATGAAGGTAAGGAAACAGTTGCATTCATAATAGCACCAAAAAGAATAAAATACTTAGGAATAATTTTAACAAGGAAAATGTAAAACTTACACTCTGAAAATTACAAAACATTGTTGAAAGAAATTTTCAATACCTAAATGAATAAAAAACTTCCCACGTTCATGGGTCAGAAGGTTCAGAATTAATATGATCAGTCTCCAAACTGATCTACAGATCTGACACACTCCCTATCAGAATTCCAGCTGACATTTTTGTAGAAATCTGTTAGGCTGATTATAAAACCGCTATGGAATTTCAGAGGACTTAGAATAGCCAAAATCATCCTAAGAAGGAATAAAGTAGGTCTCGTATTTCTCAATTGCAAAAGTTATTATCAAATAATGGTTAAAGACAGTATAGTACTATCATAAGAATAGTCATATAAATCAATGGAATGGAATTAAGAATCCAGAAACAAATCCGTATTTGTATGGTCAACTGATTTCAACAAGGTTGCCAAAACTATTCAGTAAGAAAAGAATCATCTTTTTCAACAAATGGAATGGGACAATTAGATAGGCATATGCCAAGGAATGTAGTTGATCTATAACCCCACAGCATGTACAAAAATTAACAAATGGATCAAAGACCTAAAATGTTAGAGCTACAAAATATAGAACTCTAAGAAAAAAAACTTGGGGAAAAACTTCATAACTTTAGATTTGGCAAAGGATTCTTAGATATGGCACCAAAAGCACAAACGATGAAAAAAAAAATAGACAAATGAGACCCCATCAAACTTAGAAACTTTGTTTCTTTAAAGTAGGTTCCACACTTACTGTGGGGCTTGAACTCATGACCCTGAGATGATGAGTCCCATACTCTACCAAAAGAGCCAGCCAAGCACCTCAAAATGAAAAACTTTTATGTTCAAAGGATGGATACCATCAAGAAATCGTTACAGATAGCCCACCTACAGATAGGTGAAAATATTTACAAGTCATATATCTGATTAGAGATTTGTATCTATAACACACAAAGAATGCTTTCAACTAAATAATAAAAAGACAACTCAAGGGTGGCTTAGTGGTTGGTCGTCTGCCTTTGCCCCAAGACATGATCCTGGGATCCAAGGTCCAGTCCTGCATCAGGCTTCTTGCAGGGAGCCTGCTTCTCCCTCCCTCCCTGTGTCTCTGCCTCTCTCTCTCTCTCTCTCTCTCTCTCTCTCTCTGTGTCTCTCATGAATAAATAAATAAAATCTTAAAAACAAAAAAGACAACTCAGTTAAAAAAAAAAAGGGATAGAAATTTGAATATACATTTTTCCAAGGAAGACAGAAAAATGGCCAATTAGCACATGAAAGGTGCTCAACATAATCATCGAAAATGCTAATCACAATTACAATGAGACACCACTTCACACTCTAGGATGGGTAAAATAGAACCTCAGGTAGCCGTAAGTGTTGGCAAGATGAAGAAATTGGAACCATTGTACCCTGCTGGTGGGAATGTTAAAGGGTATGGGTGCTTTGGAAATAGTCTGCACTTTTCAGTGATTCGACGTAGAGTTACCATATGACCCAGCAATTCCATTCATTAGTATATATCAAGAAAAATGAGACCATATGTCCAAATAGAAACTTGTGCATGAATGTTTAGAGCACCATTATTCCTAAGAGCCAAAAGATAGAAACAGACTAAATTTCTAATAACTGATACCTAGATAAGCAAATGTGGTATATCTATCTATACAATGAAATAACATTTGGGTCTAAAGGAATAAAGTACTAATACTTGTTGTTAGATGGATGAACCTTAAAAAGATTATGACAAGTAAAAGAAGTCATCACACAAAAATATATACTATATGATTTCATTAATATGAAGGTCCTGAATAAGTAAATCTATAGAGTCAGAAAATAAATAGTGTTACCTAGGACTTGGAGTGTAGGGAGACAAGGAGACCTTAAGTATGTGGAGGGGTGATTTGTAAAAAGATTTAAGGTTTTTGTTTTTTTTTTAAGGTGGAGAAAATGTTATAAAATTGCCTTGAGTGATGGTTACACATATCTGTGAATACTAAAAAAGCACTGATTGTATACTTTAAATGAGTGAATTGTATGGTATGTGAACTTTATCACTAAAGCTGCTGATAAAAAAAAAAGATAAGTTACAAAATAGTTGGTAAATCTGATAGAGTTATGAGGATACCAGATCAGAACTTTAGTCCAATAGTTCTCAAACTTTTTTTTTAGTCTCAGAACCTCTTTACACTCTTAAAAACTATGGAAGATCTCAACACTTTTATTCATTTGGCTTGTATGTATTGATATTTACCGTATTAGAAGCTGAAACAGAAATTTTTAAATATTTATGAATTCAGTTAAAATAATAATAAACTCATTACATGACTGTAAAAAAAACAATGATTTTCCAAAAAAAAAAATAGCAAGAAGAGTAATGTTTTTACATTTTTCCTTAATAGAAAATACCAGGTTCTAATATTGGCTTCCTTAGTCAACCCACTGTGATATATTGTTTTGGTTGAAAAATGAAAAGACTATCTGACTTCACACAGATAACATTTCTGGAAAAGGGAGAACTGTTTTTTGTTGGCCTTTTTTTTTTTAAGATATTATTTATTAGAGCACAAGCAGGCGGAGTGGCAAGTAGGGAGGCAGTGAGCCCGAAACAGACCTCTATTCCAGGACCCTGGGATCATGACCTGAGCAGAAGACAGACATTTAACGGACTGAGCCACCCAGGTGCCCAGAGAGGACAGTTTTAATAGCTTTTTCAGATAACTTAGATTCTTCTTCAATATACACTGAAACTCAAAAAGTAATAGTTTTATAAACATTAATTACAATGTAGAATCAAAAACTGTATCAGTGAACTTTTTCATATTACATTACACTAAAAGGCATTGATTTATCTTGCACTTCGAATGGGTCTTTTACCCATTTAAGATATCAACATTTCATTCCTTGGTCATTTGGAGGGCACTGGTTCACCAAGTTATACAGCTCTTCCAAATATTTACACATTTCATTATACAATATCAGACAATCGAATTGGTTAATATCAGCACCATCTACATATAACTGTGTTATATGTGTCACAGTTTACTTTTATTGCTAGTTTTTGAGTTTAAAAAAATAGCATACTTTATTCTTCTTCCTGCTGATGGGCATGAGTTCTTTCCACATTGAAGCTATTATGAGTAAAACAGCAATAGACATTAATGTGTGAGTCTTTATACAGATAATGTATTTTCATCTCTTTGGGTAGGACTCACATCCCTCCAAACCTTTTTATTTTCAGTCTTTTATTTTTTAACCATCATAATGTATGTGAAATGTATGACATTGTGGTAATTTGCATTTCTTTGATAACTAATGATGTTGACCATCTTATCATATACTAGTTGGCTATTTGCCCATCTTCTTTTGTCTATGTCTTTTGTCCATTGTTTTGAGTTATTTATCTTCTCATTGAATGGTAAAATTCCTTAAATATTTTAGGTATATCTTCACAATAATTTTTTTTCCAGTCTATACCTTGGGCTTTTCTTTTAACAGTATCTTTTGAAGAGCTGAAGTTTTTAGTCTTAATAGGGCAGTTTCTCTCCTCTATTCCTCCCATTTTTACAAATCTTTACCCTCACTAGGGTCTTTTCCTATGTTTTCATCTAAAAGTTGTATAGTTTTATCTTATACTAGTGGATCATTATATTCCAATTTGAATTTTTTACATAGCTGTAGTTCGTGTTCTCGAATGGTTTTTGACATATTAATTAACATTCTAAATATATGCTAACACACTTTACATTCACTAGTTCTCTTTTTATTATTATTACTATTTACCAAGGTACTTATTGTCTGCCTCAAACATGTGATTTAATATAATCTTATATATCTAATACTTTATAGTCTCTGGGAAGTTAGGGACACATATTTATAATTTGTTTTTTTGTCAGCTTAGGTTTTTGATAATAATATATCATTAAAGACAATAAAGTATAAAAATTCCTAGCACAGCAACTAGGCTTTTTCTAGATGTTTGATAAAAGTTAATTAAAGGGGGACGCCTGGGTGGCTCAGCGGTTGAGCGTCTGCCTTTGGCTCAGGGCGTGATCCTGGACTCCCGGGATCAAGACCCATATCAGGCTTTTTGCATGGAGCCTGCTTCTCCCTCTGCCTATGTCTCTGCCTCTCTCTCTCTCTCTGTGTGTGTCTCTTATGAATAAATAAAATCTTTAAAAAAGGTTAATTAAAGAAATAATGATTCTTAGGAAATTATTTCTAATATCTTATTGTTGAAATCTCTTGAATCTTCACTATAAATTATGTGATAGTAGCATCTTTTTTCTAACGTTTCCCAACCTTATCTGCAAATGGCCAATCTATTTTTTTTTTTTTTTTTGGCCAATGTATTAAAGTGACATTTAGTTACCTTAATTATATATAGAGCAATAGGGCATACCGGGATATTTCAAGTCTTATAACTGAAAAGTTTGGCAAAAATAAGAAATTAGCCAGTAGAATTTACTTATAATTTTATAAGAGGATAATTTATTTTTCCTTTAAGGGCTCTTTGAAGATTATGCATGAACCTAACTTATTTTGCATTTGCAATCACATGAATATCATAGGGAAACTCCTTTCTCTAATCATCTTAGACATTGTACACATACTTGTATTGTTTGCATCGTTAATGATGTTAAGTCAGGATAAAGTTAATACTTTAATATTAGTTCAATTAGCTTTAATGAGCTTCTTGATTATGATGTAAATAAACTTGGAAGAGACTTATTAGATACTGGTGAAAATACTACTACTCTTACTACTACTACAACTCTGCAATTACTGTAACTTTTAGGCACATACCACAGGCCAAGCACTGTACAAGCACTATGTCCTTGAATATTCCCCACAAGCCTTACCTCTGTTTTTATAAAGTCACATAGTTAATGAGATTTAATAGTCACATCTACTAAGAAGGATGGAAGCATATTTCCTTATGTGTAATTGCAAAGCAAAGAAAAACAATTATGAAATAAATACATCTGTATATGTAATGTTTTTTATTTATTCCAAAGGGATCAATGAGTGAAAAAGGAAAAGAAATTTTTTCAAATTATCCTCTGTAAGGAAACAGCAGTCATACTATCAGATGACCTTACGTCTACTATCTATATCACCAATTAAATAATGATTGAGATGATAAGGTGGACTGGATATCTGAACATTATGAAATATTTACATTTTGGTATTATAGATATATTTAAAACTTCATAAAACTGAAAGAGATTAGTTTAAATTTATGTCTATTAAGGTACCAGTAAAAAGACTATTTTGAAATAGAAAGGGAAGAATGGACGGTCAGACTTTGGTAATGGGTCTAAGGTTAAATAATGTGAGCAGAATTATGACATATTCCTCAAAGTTATCTTTTTTATTTTTATTTTTTTAAAGATTTTATTATTTATTCATGAGAGAGAGGCAGAGACATAGGCAGAGGGAGAAGCTAGCTCCATGCAGGGAGCCCAATGTGGGACTCGACCCTGGGACTCCAGGATCACACCCTGAGCCAAAGGCAGATGCTCAGCCACTGAGCCACCCAGGTCCCGAGGATATCTTTTTTAAAAAAACTGCTCATCTGTCTAAAATTTTCCCATTTTCCATAGTCTCTTCCCTAGGCAATTTTTCTAGCTATCAAATAAATAGTTTTCTGGCACTAAATATCAGTTGAGCTATAAGACAACAACGACGACAAATTATTCTTTTGCTCTTTGAGCATGACATCTCACTAAATATTTGGGGCTTTTTATTAAAGTACTTAGGAGAAAACATAAGACGTAACAATTTGCTTAAACCAATCATGATGTAAATAGGGGATATAACTCTTAAAGACTGGCAAGGAATCACAGTCAAGGAAAGGGAATAAGAACTGGAAGCAGTATGCTTACAAAGCTAATCAAAGACATATGAATACACAGAACCAGGGGACTATTAGTTTATTTAGTAAATCTTATAGTGTGATTTATTTCTCTGAGCCAGTTGGCAATCCTCAACTCTTTTCAAATATTAACGCATTTTATCCTCACAGTAAGCCCATATTGTTGGTGCTATTACTGTCTCCATTTTACAGATTAGGAAACAAGGGACCAAAAAAAAAAAAAAAATTGAAGTGACTTTCCCAAAGTCACACAGATGGTGAAGCTCAAGATTTAGACCAGCACAGCACCCTCTAATTACCTTACTCTTAACCACCATTCTATGCAGCTTACTCACTGGAAGTACTTAAATAAGGTCAAAATTAAGAGAAAGACTGTGCATAAGGTAGCATTCAGCAACGGGAAGAGCCTTGGCTTTTGGAGACAGATAGACCCAATTAGTCATATGGTTTTAATCAAGTCTGAGCTTTGTCAGCCTCAGCTTCTTCCTCTGTAAAAATGGGGTGAAGAATACCTAATTCAGAGGTTTAGAGATAACGTGCTGACGCAGTACTGACACATAGCAGGCACTCAGTATATGTCAGCGATCATTACCTTCATTGTTATTACTTAAAAAGACTTCCAAAATTGAAAATTTGAATAGAGATCAGGCGACAAAAAAAATTAGATGTACAAGAGTACCTAGGTGGCTCAGTGGGTTAATCATCTGCCTTCGGCTCAGGTCATGATCCCAGGGTCCTGGGATCAAGCCCCATATGGGGTTTCCTGCTCTGCTGAGAGTCTGCTTCTTCCTCTCCCTCTACCCCTCCCCCCTGCACATTCTCTCTCTCTCTCTCTCTCTGAAATAAATAAATAAAATATTAAAATAAGGTGTACAAGTCCATCAAAGCAGTAGAAATCCTCAGCTTTCTTCCTCTTTACATGAAAGACTCTGACAGAATGTTCTCACAGATTAGGCCTGAGACAGACCAAGAAGCATGCATGAAGTCAGATGGCCATCTAAATCATAACATCACCATGTTGTGCCATGACTCTTTTTAATATCATACATCATCTTCCTCTGCACTATGACTAGTGCCATTCCTATAGACTCTTAAGTCAGGATTTAAATGGTGATTGAATGTCTAAGGGTAATTTAACTTACTCATTCGCTTAACATATTTATTGCAGGCATTGGCACTCATGGGAATATAATAGTGAATAAGACAAACAAGTTTCCATCCTTGTTGAGCTTCTTCAGCAATGTAGAAGATAGTATGGATGGAGCATAAAATTAGTATATTAGGTATTTGCATGCTTAAGCTTGGAATTTGATAGTATAGTGGTTTCTGCAGGAAATAGATATATAGTTTCATATCCTTGGAAATGTCATATAATTAAACATATATAGGTAATAGAATTGTGATACCTTTATTTAAATATGTTGTGTAAAATATCACTAAATTAAAAGTATATAAAATATCTATATCTCTTAAATTGGTAAAACAACCAATCAGTGTTCTTACTTTAGTTATTAGCATTCTGTCAGACTTTTACAGTAATGATTAGTTACCCTTTATTATACTTTTGGCATGCTTCCCATGTTTAATTTCATTGTAGGGAAGGAACACATAGTTAAGGAAATTGCAAAGAGGAGGAAAAGTTAAAACAGGGAAAATAATGACATAGATTCAAAACTGACTTGAATTTATTGTTATAATAAGACTCTTACAAGTAGAATGAAAAAGAATTATTTTTAAATTTGCATTTGAAATATTTTGTGTTAAGCCTTACAACTTTGAACTTGGCATTTTTTAAATTTTCTTTGGGTTAAAACTTATTTCCGTAACAGCACAGGAAAAAAGAGCAAAGCACACTTTGAAACAAATATTGAAAAATAAATCCTAAATATCTGTTAAGAAAACACTAAAATTATTCATCAAATGTATTATGGGTGTCTTAAAAAATATATAGTCTTAATTTTCCCAGTGAGATTGTAATATTACTTATATTTATACATCTTTTTCTAGAAAATAGTTTTAGCATCTGCTCAAAGACATCATATTAAAAATGTATGTGAAAATGGCCAAGTTAAATACAGACTTTGTTACATGCTAAACTATGGAGTAGAGTGTCCTTAGAAAGAGCAGAACTACGGGCAGCTCCCCTATATTCCAGCATTACCCAGTTCCCAGATCCCTGCTGTGTAGTTGTTCCACTCGCCAAGAAGCCTGTTAAAGAGCCCCCAAGAGCATGTGTACAGCCCTCCATGTTAATAGTTAATTGGTGAGGATGGCAAGATGAGAGGACAGCCGAACATGTGGTCTCTCAGACTCAAGCCGTAGACAGACCTTTAGTTATAATAACAGCAGCTGCTCACGTTCTCACAACTCAACCGTTCAAAACTGTTGTCGAATGAAGGTTGTCGTGGAGTGAAAAAAAAAAAAAAGAGGGAAGGTTGCATCTAATAAAAATAACTAAAACTCTACCTTGAAACTCTTACTGTATATTATTTAAGTATGAGAATATTACTTCAACTTTTTAAAACTTAAGTATAAATTTCTATATTAAAAGTTGTTCTATTTCAGATGCATTGAACATGCTACTGCTTTTTTGCCATTTACTGTTTGTGCACTGTTCAAAACTTTTTAATGAGATTTTTTGCAAAGTGATACCCTTGATCCAGTCATAATAGGATACTGTTTTATTTTCCATGTCTAGCAAGATATGAAACTATAATTTTTTTGGACTTGAAATGGAAACTGGCTTACTATTAGTGGAATTTGTCATCCACCTCGAAATTATATAACATTTTGTGCCTTTTAAATGAATTTTATTTTCAATTTCCAGTGACAGTTGTGTGCTTGAGGAAAATGATAACTGATAACATTTATTCTTTTTGGAAATAAAAATTAAGTTTTATGCCAAAATTTTAGTTTTATGCCTTATTATGATTTCATTGGTAAGGTAAAAGGAAGATAAATTTATCTTACCTAATCCATTTAATTTACACAAACTATGATAGGTTGTTCTTGATTTGTTTTTATTGATCAAAAGCACTTTTACGTGAAACTATCAGGAAATAAATATCAAGGAACTTAGAACTGTAATTAAAATTGGGGAGAGGGTGGTATTTTTCTGTGCCTCTCTCAGAGCTTTCCTTTCAGGATGAATATTTACTTTTTATTTTTGCTAATGTATCCAAACACTTATAATCTACTTTTTAACAGAATTTTTAAATATAAACAACCTAATAAATTTCTCAACTACAATAATGCAGAGATGAAAACTCCTTTGACATTATTCATAAAATATTAAATAATATTTTCTCATTCTAGAATACTTCTAAATACTTCTACCAGCATTTAATGTATCTGCTTACAGAACATTGGTTTATAAACTATTTAAACTTTCTTCTATTCAGAACAGATTTCAGATTTGAAAGTGGCCTACTACATATTTTGACTGGTCATCACCGTCATTTGGTCAGCTAATGGCCTTAACAATTTGACCTATGGACTTTTTTACAATCTATCTCTTTGAAGAAAACTATCACCAGTATGTTGGTGTATATACCAAAGGAAAATTCATTTAATGAAGGAAAGCAGGAAGAAAATGTCTTGTTATAATGTCTCTTGAAAATTCAAGAAGGCTTTATTTAGTGTTATTTTAATTGATATGTTTTCATTAATATTTTACAATTAATATTTAAAATAATTAATATTTTACATTAGTGTGGTAAAGCTTTGAACCCACTAGAATGAATGAATGTTTCAAAGTAGTGTAATTCAGAACAAGTCTTTTCGCATCCATGAATTTTTGTGTTCATGCTGAGTATTTAGCAGATAAACTCTAAGTCAAGTAATGGACTGCTTAGAACCAACTACTAATATGGATGGGATTATGAAATGTGGACTCGGCCTTGTGAATTTCTCTCAGTGTGGAATCTTTTATTCTTAAAACAAGAACTAAAATAAATGAATGGTGAAGAAATGACAGACTTTTGTGAGTCTACAACTATAAAATTTTGGAAAATATTTTTAATGTAGTTGTAGATAAGACCATCATTATAGGAAAGCATAACATCACCTTGTGTCACATAACTTAATCTATTTTAAGTGGTCTCTTTAAATGTACTTTATTAAGGAGAATATTTAAAGATGAAAATTAGAGATTAGATTTAATCTCTTGACCATAACTATCAATTACTAAAAGATAAAGTCAGACATTTTGGCTGTCAGTTTTTCATGAGCTCCTTAACAAGATATTCTCAACTGAGAATCTAGTTTTTGCTTTTCTAGATCTTCTCAACTACTATGAGGCAGATTGTAAGAAATTAACATTTTTAAAAGTTTAAAAAGAAGCAATTTTAAGAAGTCAACTGAATTGTATTAAACCTATTTTAATTTTGCACCATATGTGTCAAATTCTAGTCTTTGAAAATTTAGTAACTTCATATGAGTCTGGTGCATTGTAAACAGAATCTATTACTCTTTATAATAACAAATAATAGAACTTGTGTTTCATCTTTACTATTGTAGGTGACTTATAAGAATCTATGCATTCTTATAGCTCCAGTTTTTATTTTCTGTTTTATATTACATATTAATATCTGATTAATCTTTTAAATCAAATCTTAGATTGTATGCATTGCACATATGTATTTAATTTACTTTCTTGGCCAAGGATATTTGAAACTTTTTGCACAAATAAACTCCAAATTATCTGTAAGTTTCTGTTAGTTGCAGAATATATACCATTTTATCTTAGTATAAATATGCATATTAAATAAGAATAAGATACTTTAAGTGGTCAATAAGATAAATGCTCATCTTTAAAGGAAAAAATTACCATTTAGAAACCTTTCATTATACTTAATCTTACCAAAGCATATTCAGCAAGCCATAAAAAGAAAAGTAATTTTAATTTAAAACCTTTTTTGTTCTAAAATAACTTTGTGATGTTATACTTCATATGGTGATACATACTGTACTTCCTTGTAGTGGTGGTGGTTGTTAAAGTACTATTTAGAGCCAAATTTTTCAAATATATCAGTGATAGAAATAGTGAAACGTCTCATCACAGTATGGAGATTGAGTCATCTGTTTGGGCATATGGAATCTTTGGCTGTTGGACTACAGTCTTTATAATGCCCAGTGTCCAGGCATGGACACAACTGTTCTGGGAACAGAAGCAGAGAGAGACCTCTGTGTTCAGTCCACTTGAATATGGTAGAAGAAAAAAGGGAAATGGATCTTTAATGTCTATTATTTTTATTATAAACTATCTTTGACTTCATCACTTTTTATGTACAGAAAATAAATATAACTTTATTTAATTGTATATTTATTTTACAAGTAAAATTACTAAGCTTTTCATCTTTGGTGTTACAAGCTGTCTGAAAAATACCTGTGAGAAAATTTAAGTTTTGAATTATTCCTATGTATATACCTGAATGCATACTTTCCCTTAAAGAAAGATTACTCTTTTCAAAAAGGATACTTATTTCTTAACATGGAAACAAAATGTGCTTGTAACTAAATTATAATCTAAAGCTCTTTAAGTACTAGGTCATATATTATATCCTAACATTATGTTTTAGCCCTTTGCTATTAATTACATTATTATTATTATATAAAGAGTTTCTGCTTCTTTAATAATGTTTTTGCACCCTATGTAGTTAATCTTTAATGTTGGGGAGGACAAGGGGAGAGATTAAATTAGCCTTGTAACCTCCTTCTCTTCCAGGCTGATGATGGAAAATAAAAGCTCTTAGCCACAAAATGTAACACTTAGAATTAATATTTAATTAGACTAGCAAATTGTACACTGTGGCTGAAAGCTTCCAAAGAGTTGTTAGTGCCACAATTGACCTACAGGTTTAATAATAACTCACTTCTAGAAGCAAGTGCCAGTTCAGCATAGTAGAGCCACTGTAAGAAAGTCCTGAGAGATTAAAATCAGCAAACCAAATGGCAGGCAGGGATTCCTGGGATGGAGCCTTCTGGAAAGCTGGGAGCTGGAATAGCTTTTAAGCCAGGATTCAGATGAGAACAGTGGGTGAAAAAGCTGATCCCTCCTGTTCTGGGAGCTTCTGGTTGTAGGCCAAAATCTTAGAACAGATTTTTACTAAATGTTTTTGCTGCAGCTATTAACTTACATTGAAAATCAAATATTGAATAATTTTTCTGTAAAATTTAACAAATTTTTTGTGTAAACATTAGTTCTTAATTTCTTACATATTAGTACATAATATCTGTAAACTCAGATCATTAGATTATCAGATAGGTTTGGCGCTGTACATCTATGCTGTTTTGCTGTGACATGCTGTTTCCTTGTTCCCTGTATAGTTGATTTATATGGTTCATTTCTATATTATTTCATTACGGGGCATTATGCAGAGCCTGAGAAAGAGATTGTGAAGTCCGTAGAAATCTCTTCTTCAAGAAGACACATATATCAATAAATATAAATCAAAGGCATTCTTAATTTTAAAGGCCTTATATTATAAAAGCAATGCTGCATTTGCTTATGCTTAGGATGCAATTAAATTACAAGATAAATAATTGGACCTCCTGGTGAAACATTGGATCCTTATATCTCTGAGAAATTAATCTGGTGAAAAATAGGATACCATGAATTTGAAAATGTGCAAATGCAGAACAGCCAACTAAAAAAGGAACACCTTACATAATTTATTGGTGTTATGTTAAATAATTAAAGAAAAGCTAGTCATTAGTTAAAAATTCAAGCAGATGAGAACCTTGCCAGCAGAGGGAGTAGTCCTGTCTGCCGTCAGGTTCCCATCATTTTCCCACCTGCCTCAGCTCTTTTCCCAGCCAGTCTCCCATCTGGACCTGGCTCTGTCAGCCTGTTCCTGATGACAGGCTATCATTTTATACTCAATATGGGATTATTCTAAGCTGATTTTAAACTTTAGTATCTTTAACCTACCACTGCATCCCAAACATCAGCTGGATGCTCTGTTTGATATTTGGATACTAGCAATTGTTTTTCCAGGCAAGCTATGAGCTTTTGGACATCTGTGAATTACATTTTAAAGGTTTCAAGTATAAAGTACTAAGCAACAAATTTCTGATTTAAGAATTTACCCATTAAACATTTTTAAACAAAAAAGACAAATGTCCATATGAATAATTTATCTAATATGAAACCATCATTTATGAGAAACACTTAAAATTAATTTTGAATATTATACCATTATTATCTTCAGCCTTTTCATTACAATATTTTGTTTACTCCATGTATAAAAGTTTTCAGAATATGTAAGATTTTTTTAAATGTTTGATACTATAACCTATTGAAAGAGAAAACTGAAAAAAAAGAAAACTGATGTAAGTAAATGTTCTGCAAAGCAAGTACTATTTGAGACCAGTGTAAATGTAAATAATATTTCTGAAAAAACACCATGTGTTCTTAAAAAATTTTTTTCATGCCAAAACTTAGAAAACCAAGTTTTTCAATCAAATAGAAATCACAAAAATATGTGGCCCTATTGCTTAATTCTAGTAAAATTTGACAATTTAGCCATTTATTTTGCCCTTGAGGTTAAGAATGTTGGCCATTAGCTCCTTTGTGGATATGTTTTTAAAAATCAGAAAAAGGAATCAAAATATGTTTGTTTCATGATTTCTCTATGTAAATATCAGTATATGATGCTACCAAGAGAGTGTTATAACTACAGTTTTTAAAATTTACACAAGTTCCTCTGTAATTTAAAATTAACTGTGTGAACTTGAATAGAAGTTTGGTATTAAATCTGGAAATATTTAATCTAATACCTTCATTAAGATATTATGATTACAAATATTTACTAGCATAAAATTGTATTCTTATTTGATAAAACTGTATTCTTAAACTCAAAATAATTATGAACAGAATTATTTTTCCCACTATAAAATATTTTTTCATAAAATAAAAATTTAATCTACAGAAGTAAGTGACAGCTCTAGGGAAGGTGAAAGAATGTTTGTAAAAAGTTCCAGTATAAACAATTTTATTATTTCAGAGTCTCAATCCTATAGTATGTGGAACTTAATAAGCATAGAAAAACAAATACCTCATTAAACATCCCTAGATTTATCCTTTTATTCCATATTTTGATTAGATGACAAAGAAATGCCAAAAATTCTAATAAGTTTGTGTTTCTATGCATATCATTTCTCAGAAAAATGTTATTATAACGTGTTAAGTAGTATACTTGTTTTTCTTGGGATTCTCCCCCCTTCCTCCCCCCACACACCCCATGTTACATAGTAGCTTCAAACATAAAATAACTTAAATATTTCTTTAACTTTTCAATATTAACTGCTTTTGCAGTATTGAAGTCCTAAATCTGATGTGTGTGCCATATACTCAAATATATAGCAAATGTATATTTGCTGCCTTTCTTATTTGAATAACTCAAGAACTTATTTAAGGCATCGCATAAAATGCTTTATGTCAACTGATTTATTCTTTTCAAGCTTCTTAATAATTAAATGATTGGCTAATTACTTTTTAATTCTCTTGTTAAAAGTCTTTCCTGGGAGTATACTTTGTATTGGTACAAACTGTGTCTTTTTATATTGTTGAGATAATTGGGTCAAAGAAAGTAAGAAAACATTCAGGGTTTGAGGTATTCTGATTGTTACTTGGTTACTCTAAATAGGTATCTCAACTATTTTTATTAGAAAATGGAAGGAGTTTATATGGCAGTAGTTGAATTTTATCTCTTAAGGTTCATAGTTTTGGTTTAATTAGCTTTGAATTGCAAGGGAGCATTAAATTAATCTTCCTTTATTTAAAATCCATTTAATGGATTTGGCGTATCCTAATAAAGAGGTTACCATTCCATAAAAGAAAACAGGAAACATCCTATGAAACCAAACAAAAAACAATCAAAACAAAAACTCTGAAATATTTTGTGAAATTAAAATTGGAGTAAAAAGGTGATCAACTGGACAATCTGATTTGCCATTTTTATTTGCAACAGCATTTGACATGATTTAAATTTAAATAAGAAATTGCTCTGCAACAGAAAGTTTTAAGAACCTTTTATGTAACTTAATACAATGCTATTTGAGACTGCCAGCAAACTCTTAAAACTCCTGGACACTGGCTCTCTTCTCTTCTGGCTTCCCTCCTAGTCATGTCTTGGCGACTGTCCAGAGCTGACAACTTTCACCCAGGAGTGAAGGGAGATTTGTCTAGTATAGGGAGGATTTTTGAGCCATCCTAGATTTTCACATCCAGATGGGCAAGGAGGAGGGGTAGCAGTATCATTGTACATACTTGGGTGATGTCATTGTGCCATGCATAAATATAACCATTAATTTACTCCTACTGGTGAATCCTGAATGTCCTTACTCAAATGTTCCTTATTAGAAACTATAATGTAACAACTTCAAAGTTTACACAAAAATCACTCAAACTTTATGTCCAAGTAATTGATGCACAAATACCTTGACTACTCCATTTCCAGTTACATATACTGCAGACCAAAGAGGTTTTACATCTTGGCTAATAACATAAAAACATTTAGAATCTGTTAAGATGAGAATGTGGAAGTTCCAATTTCAAGGCCTCTGCTCAGATCATTATGCTAAATAAAGCTTTCTGAACACTGTGAATTATATTATGACAATTTATTGTCCATAGTGTATTCTCCCTAAAGTGAATTGTGATTATTATGCTTTTGAGGATTTTTAAAGCTATTAATTTTAGATTCTTTTAAGTAAATTTGCCTACCTTTATCTAAAAGACCACTTAGTATTCCCATTACGAAAGACCTTTTGACAAGAGTGGTTTTAAGATATGATTACATCAATATACCATACTGCCTATGAATCTTGGAGGTACAGAAATAATCTGTAACACTATTTTGGCTTTTTAAAAAATATTTACATTTACATCCCCAAATATCTTTTATGCTTTTATACATCACTGGAAAACTGAATGAGTTTATAATTAAGATAATCTCAGACAGAAACTTTGATGTTATTCTTATATAATTTCTAGTAATTTTTATTCTATAGACTTTTTTTGATATCTGTACAACTTCTACCGTCTAGTTTGCCACATTATATAAACTATTTTCCAAAACTGCTGTGCAGAAAGCAGTAAGGTCATTGTTGAATATAACTTATTTTGTGGTAATGATTAAAACTTTTCTTGCTCTAATACTTCATGAAAGCTTTTAAAATAGAATTTAATTTGCAGTTAATAACTATAGTGTAAATCCACAGAGCTTAGAAACAAAATAAATTAAATTTATGAATGAGTTTCTGAGAGTTTTAAATCCTGGCTATATACATCTTTTACTTTGGAATTCATTAGTTTTCCTCTGCAAAGTGGAGGGTTGATTTTTTTTAAATCTCCCATAAATTACCTTAAAAAGACTTATAATTTTGACAAATATTACAGGGTGTTAAATGGTTTATTATTAAATTTTAAGGTTAAAGAAAGAAACCCTCTTTAAAATAAATGTCAGGTTGTCCATTTAAATATATAAGACTTTCCTTATATACTACTAGAATGGAAGACTAATTCTATCCTTAAACGTAACAATTTCTATTATTAAAATAATTGAGAAAACTCTAGTTTATATCACTGAATATCTAAATAGTTGAGTTCTAACAAAAATTGACTTTTATCACTTTAGATTTAGATATTTAGATACAAAGGTTTAGTCTTGTATTTATAGATATATATATGTATAAAAGGAAATCTGACCTTTTGATTAAGAAATACTGTCAGTAGCCTTTATAAGTGCTTGTTCATCTGAGGGTCCATGACAGGAGTACTCTTCCCAGTTGAGTTTATCCTAAAAATGAAATGATAAGAGCCTGCTGGTTGTTATCTAAGATTCTTCTTAATGGGAGAACCACATGGTTATTCTTCATCTCCCACTTGTTCTCACCCTCTACAACCAACCCAGCCACACCCCACCCCCACCCCAACATTGTTCAGTACTCAGCACAATGAATCATTTTCAAGTTGACTCATTGTGAACTGTCTCCCAGCTGTTGGAATGTCTGGCAGACATTTTTGTTTGGGTGAAGAATAACTGGCTGAAACCCAACCTGGATGAGTTTGATATAATAGTCTTTGGCTAAAGAAATATTGAGAGAAACTTGTTTATGGCCTCTGAAGCCCCTGTTATTCCTGGAGTAGGACCATCCCCTGTGGCATAGAACTGAAAGTAAGGAATCAATCTGTATTATTTTCTCACCATTGAATGAAAAATTGCCTTAGAAAAAAATAGGCATTTTCAAATTATGTTTGTTTTTCTATACTTGGTACCCACGTGATTGAGAGTATTAAAGCCAATTAAGGATGATTATTTTTACTGGTTCCTTTTAAGAGTACTGATTCAAAGGCTGAAAAATTCTTCATACAACACACATTTCTACTTACAGAGGAGTTTCAAATACTGCCCTAGGTATGAGTTAGTCAGTCATTTCAGCATAATGTTTAGTGACAGAAGCTACTATGTATTTCAGACCGAGTCAGGTGACATTGACCAGTTTTATTTTATTTTTCATTCTTATGCAATCTTTACTAGAGGACTTAAACAGATAAATAACAGTAAGCTCGGTAGTCAATCATGTTTTCAGAAAGTGAATGTGTTTCATTGTGTTTGGACTTTCCCCTATTGGAACATAGGATCAAACTAAAATTTTCTTGACTGTTTTACACTTCCCATTCTTTTCTAAAGATTCTTTTTAAACTGGTACACATTACCAGTATATAAAAAGGGAGTTTCAAAATTATAAAATCTTACAAAGAGCAATTTTCTCACCTTATCTAGAACTTCAGAGCAAATATATTTCTAAGATGCTTTAACATATGAAATATTTGCTGTCACAGGCTAAAAGAAATGCTGAATTTCCATTAAATAAAATAACGCAAGAGAACTATAGGGTCCTTAATGATTATATTTTTAATGATCTTTTATACCCATGAAATTCTGGGTATTTTAGGACTTTTGCTACTTAAAATATTACTTTTTTTATACAGTGTATTATTTAGCAATGTTTTTGGTTCATGTCAGGTTGTGTTGGGAAGAAGGTAGTCTACCAGTCTAGTGCTAGGCATCTACCATCTTTTCTTTGCCTTTATTGTTATCCCAGAGCCAAATAGCAGCATCTGGAAGGAGAGAACAGAAGACTCCAGAGCTAGCCATGCTGCAGCCTCTTAGCTGAACCCTTCCGTGTTTCTAAAACGATACAGAGGACCTCAGCTGTTACAGGGCTGGGACCTGGTCCCAGTTGACAGATGATAGTGGGACCTTGCCTTACACATTATACTGTACTATCTACTGTTTCTGAATCCTGATGTCTATCAGATTTTCCAGTGAGTAAAGTAATTTGAAAAAGAATAGTATGTGAGGATAAAGGTAGCCTTGCCTCTTAATGCAAAGAAAAATAATCAATTTATGTTCTCTACAGAAAATAAGGTATATCCCCTTAGCTCTTCTAATTAGAAAAGCATACATACATGGGCTGGAATTTTCAATTAAGTACATATTTTCATCCAGTTTTCAGCCTGTCATAGCTTTGAGTTATTTTTCTGTATTGATAATTTGTCTCCTCTACAATTTGTCATTGAGATGGTATAATGGCACTGAATATGTGTTATATTTTTAAACATAAAATGAGTGTTTTGTTTTCTTGTTTTACAGAATAAAGCAATTATTGCTCGTGTTACAAACTTGTCAGATACAGTTGTTGGTCTGGAATCATTTATTGGTTCTGAAAGAGAAACCAACCCATTATATAAGGATTATCATGGTAAGCAGCACCTTTATAAAGAGAAGAGAATATCCTAGGTTGCCTCTAGGGTACCTGGAAGCCTTATGTCTAGTGATAATATCTACTGTCAAGTAGCATGAATTTTATAATTTATCTGTTAAATGTTTTCCATTCCTGACCATTCTTTCTTCTTTTTTTTTTTTTTTAATTTTTTATTTCTTTATTTGACAGAGAACACAAGCAGGGAGAGCAGCAGGCAGAGAGAGAGGGACAAGCAGGCTCCCCGCTGAGCAGGGAGCCCCATATAGGGCTCCATCCCAGGATCATGGGATCATTACCTGAGCCAAAGGCAGACTCTTAACCGGCTGAGCCACCCAGGTGCCCCCTCCGCCCCCAACCATTCTTTCATGGCAACTTATCACCAAACTACATTAAGACTATGGACTATGGTAGCTACTTGAAAGGAGTAAAACCCAAGTACTAAGGCATGGCTCAGTCAGATAAAAATTTTATTGTCCAAGGAACTTGAAGTCATGAAACTTATTAGCCATGTTTGAAATAAATATATTAATTCTAATAATAACAGCTTTGAATAGTGGTTTATGCTTTACAAAGCCTACCTATGTGAAAAATAAAATTCATACTTATTAGATTTTAAAAGTCCTAGTCAATCATGTTTTCAGAAAGTGAACATCTTTGATTATATTTGGACTTTGCTCATTTTGTTGAGTTATGAGCAAATTTTATAATATTGTCATCCTAGTATAAACACAGGTCAATTAATCAGACTTCTAGTTGTTTTTTTTTAAGTTTTTAGTAATATTTTTGTCATTTGGTTAATTTGGTGATATTTTTTGAAATAAAGGCTCTTACATAGAACCATTGAAATAGGAAAGGTTTAATGGTTTTGTACATCTTAGCTCTAAATTAAATAGGCAATATGATTTTTACCTATTTACTTATACCGAGTAAATATCAATTATTGCTATTATTATTGTGGGCCTACTCTACTTCCATGGAAACCTCTAAATACTGAGTAGTTTATTTGAAGCCTGCTAGAAGATTATTTAAGACTGTGATTGCAGGACTATGACAATTTTTACAGTCTACAAAAAAAAAATTATAAGATACTTTATATGATAACCACCAGTACTTTGAAGAGTCAGCATAAAATATTCTTTTTTTAAAAAAGATTTTATTTATTTATTCATTAGAGACACAGAGAGAGGCAAAGACATAGGCAGAGAGAAAAGCAGGCTCCCTGCAGGAGCCTGATATGGAACTCGACCCCAGGACCCTGGGATCTGGACCTGAGCCGAAGGCAAATGCTCAACCATTGAGCTCCCCAGGTGCCCTGGCATACAAATTTTAAAAAACAATGAAACAGCACAATGTAACAATCAAATATTTTTTAAAGGCTAGAAAATATAAGCTATGAACAAAAGCTACTTAAAATCATTTGCTTCATGATATTAACTTGCGTAACTGTATGTTATATGCCCAGATTAACCCTATGTATAATTATTTAATCTTTTAAAGTCACTATTATAGGAAGAGGACTATTAAGATTAAACTATTTCTTTTTTTTAATTTGTTATTGAACTATAATGATATACAACATTGTACTAGTTTAAGGTATACAAAGTAATAATGTGATAGATGTATGTATTGTGAAAAGATTACCACAGTTAACTTTTGTTAACATACATCACCATGGTTTACAATATTTTCTTTTCTAGTGATGAGAACTTTTAAGATTTCTCTTAGCTACTTTCAAATACACAATACATTATTGTTAAGCATAGTCACCGTCACCGTGCTGTACATTACAACCCTAGGACTTACTTGTCCCATAACTGGATAAACTATTTTTCATTTATTATTATTATTTTTTAAGCAACTCAAGTTAAATATTACCTTAATAAATTATATCTGAGTATCATGTGTAAGTATTGTGACCTAATAAGTTTAACAAATTATATTTTACATTCTAAGACAGTTATTTTGATTAAAACATTTCAAGGGTGAAAGGCTATGATATTTTGTGCTGAAATCTCTAGATCAATAAATTATTACCAACAGATTGAGTGATTTTGACAACTAGTAACATTTCTGTTAATAAGAGGGACCTGATAAACCATATTTGTTCATTGTATAAAGGCCTCCTGACTTAGCAGCTAAGCAAGTATATATATACCAAGTTAACATGAGGAATGTACAAATGAAAGTCTAATGCGCTCATTTCTAATGTATTTTACCAAGTAACTCTGTTTAAAATATTTTTAACCTGGGGGGGGCGCCTGGGTGGCTCAGTCAGTTAAGCACTGCCTTTGGCTCAGGTCATGATCCTAAGGTCCTGGGATCGGAGTCCTGCATTGGGCTACCTACTCCAAGGGGGGTCTGTTTCTCCCTCTACCTCTGTCTGCCACTTGCCTTGCTTGTGCTCTCTCTTTCTCTCTGTCAAATAAATTAATTAAATATCTTTTTAAAAAGATATTTTTAATCTGTATCTAAAAGCTGTCTTCTTAACATAGTTTGCCTTTTTTAAGTTAAATAAATTAAATCAAATGTTTCAGTGAATTATTTTTGAAGGGACCATTTCAAAAGTTAAGCACCTAGAGGTTTACCCTTTCAAGCTAAAACAAATACATACATTACTAAGCATTCAAACACACACCAAACTATTTATTAGAGAAGGAGTTATTTAAATAAGATGCATCTCATTTGTTCAGATTTGGATTTGCTTTCTTCTCCCATGTTTAGAGATCAAAGTCTTTGGGGTAATGATTTTTAAATATGGGCTGAGTCAGGAAGGGAGATACACCGAAGGATCTTCCATGTCTTCATCTGTGGCAAATGACCCTGAGTTTAGTCAGAAACTGCATTAAGCTGCACAAAAGCCATCCACTGCCCTTGTCAGAAAAAATTAGCAAGTGTTTCTACTGACAAGAGGCCAAAGCTCACGGTTTACCTAGCACTGTTACAAAGCTTATAACAGCTACATAAAGGTCTAACATGCCACAGAAATGAGTGTCTTGGGATGGCATAGGGGTTAATGTTTGATCCTAGAGTGTGCTCTGAAATGTAGTTTTCTTCAGTGGTTTGCTCAAGTCATTAATAAGGTACAAAATGAAATACTTTTCATTAGTGCTTCACTGGTTATCAGTAACCCATAAGCCTTGTTTTGCTGGCTGCTTACTGGTGCATTTAATAAAATAAAGATCACTCAGTGGTGCCGTGGGCAGCATGCAAGGTGATAGCCATATTTGCTTACTGTAAATACAAGAGAAAATCACACACAAACCGGCTGTAGTTTTGACAAGTATTAAGATCCCTCTTTACATCTGTACTTCTGTACCAAAGTGCAATTAGTTTTCCTCGCACAAGGATTTCTGTTTATCTTATTCTGCTTGATTACTTGAGTATAATCACACCATTTGCTTCATTGCTCCTGGTAGTAAGCTCCAGTTTTAAAAGGGGAGGATGCTTGTGTGTAAATTTACCGGATTCTGCTGTGAGACTCTTAATTTATGCATCCAAGACAGTGTTTTTAATTTTTTTCTTTTAATTTCCTTTTTACAAGGTTTGATTCATATTCGACAGATTCCTCGGCTTAATAACTTGATTTATGATGTATCCGATGTTAAAGACTTAGCTTTTAAATTAAAAAGGAAGCTATTCACCATTGAGGTAAGAGAGAATTTTTGTATTTTAGTTGACGGTCTTGAGGTTAAATAGTCTATGTGTATATGTATATATATGTTTTTTTACAATAATGAAATTCTTAGAAAATGTTTCCTGCTGATATTCTTAAGTTCTTTTGGTGTCACGAAATAATGTTCTTCAACTATCTTATTTTTTCCTCTTTTAATGGCATATCATTAGAGTATAGCAAAAATGATTTTGTTTTACACGTCTATTCAAAGTAAGCGTCAAACTTACATGATAAGTATGACATGCGTATTTCCAAGGCTTTCAAAAGCATATTTAATTAAATGTTAATGAGCTGTGCTTATTTGTGTGTGGAATGTGAATGCTACCCACAATTGTGTATGGCTAAGAAAAGAGGATCCTTATCTACATTCTAAAAGCAGTTTTCTTTACTATTAGTGAAATCACCTTTCCGCTTTCCATGCTGAACAAAACAAAGTATGATTTACACCAATGTCTTTAAGTAAATTTTCTACAAAACTTAAACTTTTTTTGTGACCTTTGTGCAAGCAGTAGTGACAGAAAGTAGTAGTACAAAAGATTTATTTCAACTTAATCTTGCTAAAGAGCAAATGAACATAGCACTATTAAGCAATTAGAGTTGATGTATTTATTAACGAAATAAATGCTCAGGGAGAGATGGCTTTTGGGTGATGTGATAGTTATCAGTATAGTCGGTGCAATTTTTTTTAACAAAGACATAAAACAGCCAAGCAGCCTTGACAAACCATTTTGTTTAATCTCTTTTCAAATGAAAAGCTCTTAAGCAGGCCACTTGTCTTAACTGCTTGAAACCATAAAAAGAGAGAATTGCCACCAATAAATTAGCATATTTTTAACTTCATCACCAAATGATGGTCAATGTGGCTTGGCACTGCTTTGGTGTTTGGGACTTCACCCTTAAGTGACCACTTTGGCCCTTTTTTGACCCTCTGCCCTCTTTAGCTGGCCACTTGATAAGGTAACTTCATGGTTCTCTCTCTTTTTCTCTTTCCCTTCACATTTGCAAGTAGCACTAACCTATAAATCATTGTAAGGGCCCTATCCAGTGACAAATTAATGTGCCCTCCTCCTAATTAATGGTCATCAATGTCCTTAATTATCTAATCCTATTGAGAGCAGTTAATAGTTAATCAGGCAGCCAGTTCTTCAAGCAGGTCATCTCTGCAGGAGTGTTAGAAGTTTCTCATCTGGGGATACTCCCTTCAAAAGCCACTTAAAGCCAAAAGATCGAGAGTGTAGAAATACTGATTCTTGAGCTAATTTGCTTTAGTTCTCAAAAGAAACTATTGAAATGGAACCCAACAGTGTAATTATTCAAACTTTGTTTCAGTTTTTCTGATAGAATACTGAGAAACTTACCATTATTATTTACCAATTTTAGGCGATATTTTGCTTAAAAATTTTAGAGGGATAAAGTTATAGGTAGTGTCACAAGGAAAGCATGCTTCATCATTTTCTTTTAAGTTGAGCTTACATTTTTATTGAAAAATGTGGGGTTTTTTTTCTCTAACACCTTTCTCCCAAGTGAGTATTCCGACAACCAGGTCTAAGGTATCATGTCTATCATCATAGAAACTAAGCAAGTATATTCCCTCATGAAAATCATATTGCATCCAGGGAAAAAAGTAGCACTGTAGTATGGATCATATTTATTCTTTCTCCCTCTCTTTCACACACATGTACACAACATACACATACACACACACACACACAGTGGATCTTATTTTGGGGATGAGGGGGGTAGAAGTAAAAGACTTAAATAATGTCAAGTGGGACCTCTTCTTTGAATAACTTTAGGTTCTAATAGTGACTGCACTTTACCATTGGAACTGATATGAGATCTTTTATAAACCACATAGGTTTCTGTTCCATTTCCTCTCTTCTATTCCCAACATTCTAAACTAAGAGAACAATTATAATTGATCACCTGTGGTTTGGAAGCAATAAGGAAAACAAAACACAAATCAGTGATTGGTTTTTAAAAAGTTAATATTTAATACAGTTGATCAAATCCTTTACTTTTTTGGCTTATAACCTTCATCTTTTTTTTATACATAGAAATATGGGTGAAACACATTCCAAATAACTTATTTCCTCGTGCAATAAAATTCAGTGTGATGATTAGAAGAAATATGAATTCAGGAACAAAACAAACGTAATAGTAACATATATAGGTATAATTATAACAAGATAAAATCATGTGGTCCATATAAGACTAAATGATTTAAATACAGCATTGTACCTTAAAAAATACATACCCAAACAGGTAGCAAGTCTTTGGTAATATATTGTAGAAATTGAAAACAAGAGGATTCCTTTATTAGGGGAAAAAGTGACATTGTTTTAATATGCACAACAAATAAATGTTTTTTCTAAACTGATACTAAAAAGAAAAAGTAAAATGTATACTCTACTAGTCTGTAAAGTGTGAGATTATGATATAGCAGGCAATGAATATCTGTTTCACTTTCAGAAGAGAAAGGTGGTTTAGCGGGTAAAGCAGAAAGTTTTCTGATTCCATACAGGTAGATTTGTTACATGTTGGAATTTTCTATCAGTTACATGGTCTCAAAAGTTGGCATGTTTGTAAACAAAGGGCAAAAGAAACAGGAAAATACCCTCATCTCTATTTTTAGGGTACCCTTTCTTTGATTTATTAAATACCCTTTTTATGATAAATCATAAATTATCATATTTTTATATATGAAAACTGATTTTTTTTTTAATTAACAGCTACCAAGGGCCTCTAACAAATAGAGCAGCTTTAACCAGCAATCTTTAATTTGAGTGATCTGGAAAAAGCAAAAGAATATTTCTTTCTTCTTGGAATGTGTATTGGTATTATTCAGATTCAAGTGGAAGCATTTATCTAATCACAGTAAATATTCACTAATACCAAGTATTCATCAGCCATAAAGCTCTTTAAATTAGCCCCTTACAAAAACCATAGCAGAATCATATCTATAGTAATAATCTAAAATTCTGGCATGCATTCTGGATAAGTAAAAGAATATTTAAGGCTGATTCAGTCTGGCTTCAGGTTAGGAAAAAAATAGTTTTGAAATTTTGTAATCCTTCTAAATCATACTAACATATTTGATTAACCACGATATACTACTTATTCCTTGGCCTTACCACATAACCTTTTTTCAATCGTAGCAAGATTAATAACTCTTTATTGTGTACCAGGCCCACTACTGGCTTATTTATACTTTCTATATAATAATTGAATATTTTATACCAAAAGACTTTACGAAGATATAATAGACTCAATACATGAAAATTGTATCTTTTTAAATCTTCATATCTATCCCAAATCTAAGAACAGTCATACACTTAGCAGGTATAAAATCTTTGCTGAAATATATGTATATAGATAAATTATGAAGTTTGAAAAATTGTCCAAATAATGCAGCTACAAATATTATATAAGCTCCACTGGAGCTTCTCCATTAAGTTCCATAAGAAATTTAACTTACATACGTAGCTTCACTTCTAAGATGAAATAACTACTTGAGACATGTATTATTTTTCAATTTCTATAATTTTTGCTTCTCTAATGTTAGGATCATCATTAACCAATATTTTTCTTTATATTAGTAATTATGATGTAATTGTAACCTAAACGAGTAAGATTTTGGTAGGATTTGAAATGTGGCTTCATTTAGTTTGATGGTATCATAACAGCAAATTTTCAAAATAGTGATAAACAGTACTTACATAAGCTTTAATTGGTCCAAAAACAGTAATTATCACAAAAAAATCATAAATTATCATATTTATGTGGGTCTTGTACACTAAATGAATATTAGGAGTTCAGAAAATGAAAGTAAATTAAGTTTACTCAAGATTGTCTTTAATACTTTGCCCCTAAATCAGAATACAGGACTCTGGTACCTCTCCAGTCATCAAGAACTTTTTCTCACAGAATTGATAAACCAGTATTTACTGAGTAACAACTATTAATTGTGTACTTACTTAGAAAATTCATTCTTAAGTATTAAGACCAAAATATTACATGCCATCAGTATAAATTAGCTTTATATAGTACTGCAGTATACTTGATAGGATTCAGTAGAATTATTTGAAATTCTTACATATTGGAAAAGCATAAACTCTTGCAGTCACTTTGACAATGTTGGACAATGTAGAGTTGTATGATATCTTTGGTCCTAGGTTTCCTTACTTCCCTACGTTTTGTATCAATAGCATTTTCCAGTTTTAAGCGAGAAGTAGAAAGGTGGCTGTTTACTAAACTTAGAGGTAGAGGGGAGGGTTGGTTAACGTATTTGTCAATGAAAAATTATGTCACTAAAATAAAATAATGGAAACCTAAATGTCTGACTCAAGAGCATTAAAGTTGTAGCATGATAGACCGTGTATAGTCCACTAATATATCTTTTCTGATCCTGTTGTCCTCCACAAATATTGAAATATTCAATTCCCAAATGTATTGCAGTTAGCAAAAGGAAATCAAAGTGGCACATAGGTATCTGTTCATATAGATCAAACTGTTTGTCAAAAGTAAATTCAAATTAGCATTCTTTAACAATGGAAATGTCATTTGTATGTGTTTACATCTAAATATATTCATTATATTACCATCCCCATATTTACATTTTAATTCCCAAGTAAGGTAGACATACAGTAGGGTCATAGAGGTTTCACAGACTCTCCAGCAGTTGGTAATACTGTACTCTTACATATTTCACATGTCATAGTGAGCCTATCAAAAGTGCATACCACCTTAAGGGGAACACAATTTTGAGACTGTCTAATCCTATTTCTTCCCACATTGGAATCTTAATTAGAAGAGATAAGGAAAAAAAAAACATCATTTAACTAAATTATTGTCTTGAATCTGTAGCAAAAGGTATAATCCGCAATTGGGCCAATTAGTGAACCCCATAGTTAACTATGCTGCAGCGAACAATTTGATTAGATCTGACACCATCCTAGTTCTCACTGTTGTTTTGCCAGGTATGATGGTCAGACTTCAAAGAGCTTGAGGCATCAGCAGGGCAAGGTTTGGAGGCCAGCTTAGGTCCGGTTGTTAATCTCTCTGCTAAAACCACAGCAGCTCTCACACAAAACAAGCTTACACGACACAATCATGCGGTATTAAAGTTAGGGTTGAGTCATGCCAATTTGCCTTTGATTTTTTGATGATTGACCAAAGATGGCTACATGACTAGACACATGCTAAAAGTATACTGATTAGGTAAGTTCCCAAAATATTTGAAGTATTTTTTAACTTCCTATATAAATACTAGGAAAGTTTATCCTCTTTGATCAAACTTCCAAAGCAGTAGTACTGTATCAGGGGAAAAATGAGTATTTCTTACTGGCAGCCTGAATCCCAAACTTTTCACTTACCATTTCATAAAAATTAGTGTTTACATTAATAATTCCTTAAGGAGAATGTAAAAGGAAAATCTTTCTAAGTGGTAAGCTTTTTAAAAATCTATTAAGCGCATTAAAAGAAAAAAACATTTTTCCCTGAGTCATTTATGTTCTCTGACAATTTTTCTGAAATTTCTTTATAATTATTTTCCACTTAAATGTTGAGTAAAGTGCCCTTCCAGGATGTGATTGCATAAGTGTTCTTTTCTCTGCATTCTGATTTGTTGGAATACTGCAGTAATAGTGACATGTTTCCATTCTGAGAAAAGCCTAAGGCTGCTTTAGTATTATTCCGAATGATTGAAGCTGCCATCTTGCTGACTTTCCCTTAGGCAGCATAAGGCCTGTTTGCTTTTGTGTTCATTTCACATGCTTCCTGTGAGTTGGGCTAGCAGAACATCATTGCTTCATTTGGCAAGGAAGAATAAATTCATGTTTGGCTATTATATGTCTTAAAGTTTCTGTATGGTCATCAACACATGAGATACTAAACTTAGACTTTGTTACATCAAATGAATCCTGTTTCTTTGAGAAGTATTTTAAATTATGACACCATGAGGTGAATAATTTTTATATAAAAATCGTCGTTTTATAAATTGAATTAGAGTCTAATATTTCATATTGTGCTAATCTTCATACTAATTAATATTACATTTTAGTTAGGAATATAAAGAAGGCATATATTTGAATAGCAAGATGGTGGCACAAGTAAAAATCTAATATTTAGAATCTTGCCAAGTAGTTTTCAGAATGCAAGTGTGTTAAAGATTCGGTGGTACCTGTAGTACATTCTCACTTTTGAGACCAAGGTGGTACAGATTCAGCATCACCTAAAGATACAAAGAGGAAAAAAATATCTCTTCTCCTCTTTCCTGAATTTTGCAGATACAAGTATTTCTGTATGTATTCTATGGTTTGACTCCAGGAAAATTATATTGCAGTACTTCAAGGATTTTCTTAAAGCATTTGTATAACTGCTATAGCAGAACTCACCCATTTTATTTGGTATTCCCTAAACCACTTCCTCCCACAATGTGCTATTTATAGTGTCTGAAAAAGATAGAAAAACAGAAAACAAAAAATGATGACAAATCATGGCTATCCCATTTCATCAGCTAGAAGTTGAGAACATAATATTTTACAAATGTAAACTCCAAGGTGCCTAGAAGAGTAATAACATATTATAGAGCTTAGTAAATATGGTATCCATGAACTTTGTGATTACTATAGGCAGCTTTGGGAATATTTTTGTTCCCAAAATATCTTTAGTCCTTCCACAAGGTCTTTGCGCAGCAAATGTCCATAATGTTCATCCCTCCATCCTTTCATGGCTTTTTCTTGTCATTGAACTGCAGGTTAAACATCTCAGCCTCCTTAGTTCTTCCCTGACTGGCACATCTGAAGTATTCATTCGATTATCTACTATCACGTACCTGATTTTAATTCTCATTGTAACACATATTACTGCAGTTGCTTATCAGTAAATTTGTTTGTTATTTTTCAACATTATTCAGCCTAACTTGCTGTAAGCTTCACAAGATTTAGGACATAGTCTGTCTTTTTTGTGTGTGGTGAAATCCCAAGCATACATTGTAGGTGTTCCATGAATATTTGTTAAATTGCTAACGTACTATTTTTAGGGTAACTCATGTCTACAATAAGTGTATTTAAAAACATGTATTGGGTATCTCATTCATTCTGGTATTGTGTTGAGTGCTTCCACATACACTACCATATTTAATTCTTATTTGATACAGGAACCCTTGCCATAGGCATTATTACACACATTTTAATGTAAGAGAATAGGAGGAATTATATAACCTTCCCAAAGTCATAGAGCTAGGATTAAATCCAGATCTTTTAACTCCATGTACAGAATTATACTGGAAAGTTAACATGTTCAGGAGCTCTGTTAATTATTATTGATTTAAAAATAAAAAGTTTTATTGAGTGTTTAACAGGGGCCTAGGACTATTGCAAGTGCTTTATAGCTATAACCTGTGAGCTCTCACAACTACTGGATACCATTATTATCTACATTTTATAAATGAGGAAACTTAAGGTTCAAAGAGATCAAGTAACCTAACTTATCCAAATTTACTAACTGACAGAAATGACACTTAGACCAAAGCCTGGGCTCTTAACCAGCAACCACTCACCATGTCACAAGATATATTGCGATCTCACCAGAAATCCTCCGCCCTGAGACATAAAAAAGAACAAACCTCAAAAATATACATACATGGATAAATAATCTGTTAATATTCATGTTAAAAATTCTTGTGTTCCTAATAAGCATTTCTACTCTATTTTTATTTTTTTTCTACTCTATTTTTATAAAATACCTTATAAGATTCAGATTGGATTAGTCATGGCTTCTCCCTTATATAACATTAGAACTGTGAGATTGTTCTTTCCTTATTTTTTTACTAATTTCTGGTATTTGGTAGGTATTTCTTAATAGAAGAGTTAATTTGCAAAAACTATAAAGCCACTCCCTAAGACACTAACCACTTCTGTAGGATTTCTAGATCTTAACCATGTAAAGTAGGGAAAATATTCTATACAAAGAACCATGGTTCCCTTGTTTAGGTCCACTCTTTTGATATGGTTCAAAAGTATAAAAATTTAACTACAGTGTATTATTATTGTATTCATTTACATTCTACAGTCAGGTATTTTTGCAAATATTAATTTGCTCATAATTACCATGTTATATTTTTCTAAATTATTTTATAATATTATCTTTGAAGCATTAAAATTTATCTCGCTAGATAATTAAGGTATATACAGTTTATAAGGTAGTAAGATACCAAATTCAGTTTTTTCAAATTTCCTATTTTTGCATCCTTTTTTATCATAACTTGTTCTAATGAAGGTTTAATCCATTCATATTAATATCTCTTTTTCTGCTGCAAATGTTTTATTTATTGGAAATCCTTCAGCTACTATCTTTAAGCAAAATTAAGCAATTAATCTTATGAGTGCAAAGTATTTTCTTTTTTATTGATCAGTGTTACTAAAAAAAGTTTCCTACAGTTTACTGTAAGAAATATTCCTCATTAAGGAACAATGAGATTAAATATAAGTTACTAGGCTTTTAAAAGATAGAACTTTTAAGAGACTAAGAGAAATGGAGGTATAATGGAAGTTCCTTTAGCCACAAAACTAGTAAAGCAGTTCTCTTATTTAAGTAGAAATTAAAGTTTCATCAGAGTTATTACTGTCATAACTCCACACCACAGTGGACATTTCATAGAGTAGCCGATTCAGGTTCTTTGTATCTGGTATAGTGAAGTTCACTGAACTGTTTTGTCAGGTGCTGTCAAGTCAACCCACCATTGTTGAAGAGAATCGGACTAAATCATTTTGGCATGAGCCTTCCAGAAATAAGATACTTAATATGAATGGTTTAATGAAATTTGAGTATTTGATTTCATTTTTTTGTTAAGACTGTCAAAAATATATTGTAGTCATTCAGAAATGTCTGAGTAAATCAGTTGAAATATCTGATCCTATACTTTATTGAAATTTTGCATTAAATACCTTTACTTAATATAAATGACTTTTGGAATATATTTGAGGATTTGAGTATGTTTTGTTGGATATGTGATTCTTCCCTAAACACTTCGAAGTTGTAAAAGTTCCAGTTGTATAGTTATTTAATAAAGAGAGAAGAGGTGTCTTTTACTAAGATTAAAATCTTCTGTTATAAAATGAAGCCTTTACTCAGTACAAAATAACTATTTTTATTTCCAAATGCTATTTTATTTAAAAGTTGTATTTTTTACATTTTTAATGATTTAATGAATTGTTTGTGCTAGTTCTAAATATTTAATTCTTCCATGATTGGAAAAACAGCTTATGCTTCTGATCAATAGTCATTTAAAAGGCATTATTATAATGTAGACTTAGTTAAATGCCTTTTTTGTATATATATTTTGATAGGGAGAGGTTGTTGATATATCTGCTCAACAACCTAAGAAATATTTTACCAACTTATACTGTAGCTATGGTGTAGCATTGAAAACTCTTGTAACAAAAAGCCTCTTGGTGCAATTAAAGGTCACTTGTACATATTGTAATAGGCTACTCATTTACAAGATCTTTGTTAAGGGTCAGTGCTATAGCATGAAATGGATTGCCCTTGTTGAGTCTGTAAATAAATGGGTCAACTTATCTTGTATTCAGTGGTCAAAGGGAAAAACTAACACAATACTAGTTTGTTAATATTTTTACAAACAAGTTGCTAAAATGTTGACTAAAACCAAATGTACCAGTACTATAGAAAATTATTAAAATATATACCTACAGTTTTTAAGGAAAAATGCTCATATACAAATATACACAGTTGTTAAATATATGGATCATGTCCAGATATAGGGAAATTTAGCACAATGGAACCATCAAATGTTCTTTATCATAAAACTAGCATGTTTCAAAATTTCAGAAAAATTTTTTCTGTATTGAAGTTCAAAATTTGTAAGGGATAGGTATGAAAAAGTAATCAAACTTGACAGCGATTTATTTTCATTATTTTTCATAGCCTTTCCAATGCTCTGAGGGAAACAAATGGTGGTGCAGATAAAGTATTAGTAATGGTCTGTGCTGAATGAATTCACTCACCTGATTTTTCAGTAAATCAAGATTTTAGGGTAAAAGTAAAACTAATGATGAAAATAAAATATTTTGTACCTTATAGTGATTTTAATGAATTTAGATTTTATGTTATACACACACACACACACACACACACGAGGTTAAGTCATTTTTTTTTGCTCTCAAAATCAAATTAGTAAATATATACTACTGAAATAAATTTATTCGGCACTTTCTAGATTCTTCCCTCTGAATTTGGCCATTCAGACACACATCTATATACCTCTAATTACTTTGGGTGTTGCTTTGTATTATCAAAAACTTTAAATTTGTAGCCAATGCCAAATCAAATCCGGGTCTAACAAAAGTAATTAAACAAATCAAATGAATAATGATAAATTACCCTTCAACAACTTGAGGGACTTATTTTTATAGAAAAATACCAAGGCTAGTCATTAAGGCCAATCATGATGTAAGCAGACAATATCTGATTACATAAATCAGATAAATCTGCTTGTTGTTTAGCTCTTGAAAGTCCATCTACTCTTCAATGTGTTGTTTGGCTTTGCTACCATATTTCTTTAGCACAGCGAAAATATCATGATCATTCTTAAGCCTCTTTTATAAAATATTGCAGCTTTGAGAAAATGCAGTTCATTTAGGTGCAGAAATACTTTAAATTCATGTCTCTTTTACTCATCAACATTTCCCCTCTTCCTAGTTCAGTGCCTGATCATGTAGGTGCTCAAAACATAATGAATGAATGAATGAATGAATGTCCTCTTGACAGTGCTCAAACATATTAGTATGAGTATAAAATCTCACCATTTCAGGACAGCCCGGGTGGCTCAGCGGTTTAGCGCTGCCTTCAACCCGGGGTGTGATCCTAGAGTCCCAGGATCGAGTCCCACGTCGGGCTCCCTGCATGGAGTCTGCTTCTCCCTCTGCCTGTGTCCCTGCCTCTATGTGTCTCATGCATAAGTAAATAAAATCTTAAAAAAAAAACCCTCACCCTTTCAGATATATGAAACTATATGACTATATGGAATAGTCTGATAATGCTAATACAGTTTTCATAAATGGTTAGCATTCTTCGAAAGTTTTGAATAAGTAAAGTAACCTTCAAAAATAGCAGCTGGTCTGTTTGCAACAACATGGATGAACCTATAAAGTATTATGTTAAGTGAAACAAGTGGAAGAAAGTCAGATACCATATGATTTCACTCATATGTGGAACCAGAAAAACAAAATGAACAAACAAAACAAAAACATGCTCATAGATACAAGAAACAAACTGTTGGTTATCAGAGAGGGAAAGGTTGGGGGAGCAGGAGAAATAGGTGAAGGGGATTAAGAGGTACAGACTTCCAGTTATAAAAAGTAGTCACGAGGATGTAATGTACAGCATAGGAACATAGTCACTAATATCATAATAACTTTGTATGGTGACAGATAGTAACTCGACTTATCATGGAGATCATTTTACAATGTATAAAAATATCAAATCACTATGATGTATACCTGAAACTAATAGGACATTGTGTGTCAACAAAAAACTATTTCAAAATCAGCTAACAATGTAATGAATTGTTATTGCTGAAATGAAGTCAAGCTGTACTCTTCAAAAATATCAGATAGAAAATGAAGAAATATATAACTTTTAGTTACCAAAAAGTACTTGGTATTGTTTGAATCATTATTTCCTGTCATTTTTTTGCCATTTGAAAATTATTTTGAATGCTTTATCTTAAAAGATTTTATCATAAATTTTCCAAATCTGTAAAAGTCCCCCACAGCTGACAAGAATCAGATGTGATTCTTAGGTTTAAAGTTACCTATACCTTCTAATCCCCTTTGACCCAGTAATTGCCTGTTAATATGCCTAGTCTTCTCAGGCCAGTAGAGTGGATTTTATTGCCTTATGGTTCTGTGGCTTTTAACAGAAAAGGATTTATGAAACTCAGGAGTCAAGCATGAAATGATTATGTACAGTGGAATTTAAATACAACATTTTGGTTAAGTTCAGATTTAAGTGCACACTGGTAATAAAGCAACTAATACCACTTCCACACTAACAAAGCATCAGAACTATCATTATTGCAGAATCATCCCACTGACCTCTTTGTGCACATGGAGCTGACAAGTCCCAGTCTAATTCTTTTAGTTTGGCTTCTTAAGAATTTCCTCCTGGGAAACCATCCTGGCCCAGATAGAAATGTAAGGACGATTATATTCAGAAGAAAAGCTTTACAGTGCATAATTTATAGCTGAATGCATTTCCTTCATGGATCCTATTGACTTAATGTGTAATTTAGTCAAGAAACAGAAAGAGTACATGTAAAGATATTTTGGAAATTGTGGTCTACTTTTCATAGTGCCATAAATATGAGCCGTTTCATTGCTTTAACATTCAAACATTGTAACATTCCCATCATTTTATTGGAAAGAGTCTTTTGGCTTGGTTCATGTAAAAATAGGTAAGTAAAAGACATTAAACCAACTTTGCCCCTGTTGCTTTAAAGCACGAAGTTCACAAACTATGACCTGTGGGCCAAATCCAGACTTACTGTGTGTTTTTTGTTTTTTTTAAATAAACTTTGATTGGAACACAGCCAGGCCTATTTGTTTATAAATTGTCTATGGCTGCTTTCACTCTGCATCACTAAGTTGACATTTTATGGCACGCAAGGCCAAAAAATATTTACTTTCTGGTCATTTACAGAGAAACTTTGCAATAAATAACAACCACTACTTTAGAAGACTGCATACTTTAAATAAAATTTACTGAAAGAATTGTCAATTGCAGGATATGATCGATAGTCTCAAATTAAGCTTTGAGTAATAATAAACCCATATAATCATTTGATGTGTAGTTTACACTTTCTGAATTAATAATGCTGGTGTGTTTCTTTGAGAAAATACCTACATTTCTTATAATTCAAAAATCAGAAGAGAAGGGAACTTACAATGCTTCAAAGCCACGTTCGTATCATATGCACATATTTTTCTCACTCAGCCTCTGTGTATTCATAAAGAACCCACTTTCTTAGAGGCACCCCATTTCAGTCTCTATCAACTACAGCTGCTAGAAAATTCTTTCAGATGCTAAAGCAACTTCCCCCCATTACATTAGTACTAATTCTGCTTTCGGAAGCCACACACTAATTGATATTTTATGTATTATAACTGAATTATATATCCTAATAAATACCTAGTATATGAGAAACAATTATAATTTATATGTATATCTTCCTATTTTCCTTAGATTTTTTATTTCTCTTATAAAACATTATAAATTAAATTAACCATCTTATGCTATTTATTGTACATTTAACTTAGAAACTTAAGCACGAAGCCCACATAAACTTTGAAACACCCTTTAATGGAACCTTTTTTCTTTTTTCTTTAAAATAAGGTGTTAATTAGAAATACTAAAGTAATAATCTTGAGTTCTGAGGTAAAAAAGGCTTCATGAATTACAGGTGCATACAATTTAAGTATTAGAAATCAATATTTTTGTCTTTAGCATGTTTGAATTCACAAGTGAACTTCAGATTAAAAGTGAGAAAATCTACATTAAGTATGACTTTTCAAATTTATTGTAATCTATTTAAGATTATTTTGCCATAAGTAAATTAATCAAAAAGTAGCATGAAACTTTTGATGATTGAGTAATTAGAAGCATAAGGATATATTTCTAGCAGGTTTTGATTTTAGCAGCAAAAGTATACCAAAGAAAGATTAGCTGCTCATTATCCACACTACCTAGTGTATGTAATTGATAGCCAAATTAAAACAGAAGGTTTAAGTGGCCACGATGGATCAAGAAGTCTTGCTTATTTTTCACTTCATATTTTTAACTGTAGGAATTTTTTAGGCAAGGAAATAAGACCACATTAAAACTTAAAATATAAATATATTATTAAAAACAGTTTGGGGACTGGTCAGAATATTTTTAAGCTGTATGAAACTTGAGCTGAAATCTTTTGCCATTTTAGTTAGGAAATTTAAACATGAACACAGAATTTCTTTTCCTTAATGCATATTATTATTTTTTAAATAATTATATAAGGATTAATGTCTTTGGCACTTGTAAATTGTTTTAAAATTAGATAAAACCAATCCTTTGCAAAGGTGTTTATAATGTAGAATAGAAAAGAAGATTGCATGAAACCACACAAAAAGGACTCAACTTAGTGTTTTCAGCCTAATAAAAATGTTGTAAAAATACTTGTAAGCTTGAAAATCACACTAGCTATTCTTGTTTCAAATTCTGTTTAATATATTGTTCTGTATGATTTTATAATAAACAGATTACTCCTTGAACAGGAATTAAGAATAAAGCTGCCAGGAAGGGGTTTTGTTGTCAGAGTAGTTCCCGCCTCATGTTTTGTAAGAGATTTCATGGTCCCATTGTAAAGAGTAGATGATTTAAAACGTGTTCCCAAGATAAACTTTCCCATTGTCATTAATGAGGATGGATAATACTGAGTGACAAGTGCATTAGGAATGACACAGAAAGAGCTGTTAGATTTGTCAGAGCATATCACTTCAGGCAGTGACACTTGAGGACATTCTTTTTGTGGATATTCAGTTGGTTTGGGGGGGGGGGGGTTGATTTAAAGATACCAAAGTTTGTGTTTGCTAATAGAATAATGTATTTTATAATTTATAAATGTGTATTTAGAAAATATTTAGAAAATATTTGGAAGGTTCTTTAGTTCTAAGTTTTTCCACATTCTAAGTTTATACCCTTTCTATATCCTGATTTCTTCCAAAGGAAGTCATCAAATTATGTAACACTTAAATGTTAATATATTTCCACAAAACCAATTTTTCTTTTAAAAAAACTATTTCTTGGAATTTTCAACTGAAGGAAAGGAGTAAAAATTACGTAAAATTTTTTAAAGTATCTCACTGTCTTAATCCTTTATATAAGAGGAGACTCTAATTCAGCATCACACTGAGAATAAAGATTTTGAAATATGATAACACATGCAATTTGTATTGTCTTTCTAAAAATATATTACTTTAGAGGAACATGTTTTAAATATTAATCAGTGAACAACTAGTAATGTGTGACTTTTCTGGTATTTAAAGTGTTTCCAAACTGTAATATGCTTCTCAATTTCGATTTTGAACATGCAATTGGTCACTTTTTTTGCTTTGATTCATCTTTCGTGCTGCCAACCAAATTTTGTCTCTGTATACCTTTTTGACACTAATAATGACTGAGTCTCTGTTCATTTGAGTTCAAGATTTCCCAAGCGGCATTTTGGAACTAGGATAAACTATCTATCATGATTGCATACCACTAATCTGTCTCAACCAAACCACCCTATGACTGAAATTATATTTGACAGTTCACCTCTTCTTGATGAGCCTGAGGTGAACATAGCTACAGACCATCCCTGGGAGGACATGGCAACTACTCCATATGCTAGGGAGGGTCCTTTTATTTGTGAAATAAGACTTAAACTATGCCTGTAGCAGAAGGGAGAGATTTCTCTTTTCTAATTTCTCCAATTTTCACTGGGATTGCTTTTATATTACAAATATCTTTTTTTTTACCCAAAAATGTTTGGTGAACATTTTCCTCCATTACAAGTACTACCTATAGGTTAGCTTCACTATGAAGTTAAAAATTATAGTCATCTAAGAAAATATTTCTGCTTTCTAAAATGTTCTTTTATCTATATACCACAATTGTCAAAAATCAAAGATTTTCTATTAGTATTTTGATTCCTACCATAATTTACCAGTTCTTGAACCATCTCTGTAAATTTTTATATTACAAAAAAAAGTTTTTAAGAAGGTTTATCTCATTAATAAAAATATTTTTCAAAATAAGTTTCAAATGTATTTCAAAGTTAAAAATAGATTTGAAAAGAATAATAAATTGAACACTGCAGCAGGAAAATTTTGATTTTTTAATAAATATTCCTTATGTAGATTTTAAAATAAACTCATTTACTGACCTATATTTTTTTGTGAAACTTCTTCCTTTGGAATCAGAAATTATCAAATATTTTGAAATGATGGGCAAGGAGATGTTAAAGGACCTACTGTTAATATCTTAAATGAAAAATCTGAAATGATTTTCAAGAATGTATATAGAGGGTTTAATCATAAGGCTACTTTTAACAGCCAACATGGAGAACCAAATGAATATGAGATTTAAATTGTAAAAGACAAGATTGAGATGATTTAAACAAAGGCATTTGGATATTAAAATAGTTTTTCAAAGACCACATATAGAAGTTGTGATAAAATGGTATCTTTTTTAACCTGGCCTGGATTGTTGAAATGTGATTCCACCTAAAGATAATTAGGTGGCCTGGAAAGTTTGACCCATGTTAGTTTATCAGAACAGTCACTTAATAAGTTTATTCTTAATTATCCTTTAGTGTTAATTAAAGTTTATTATTCCCTTGGAAAGATTCCTTCTAATAAAGACAATTTTTTCTATAATCTTATGAAACAGTAGTATAATCATTAATGTGTTCTGCACAGAGCCTTTCTAAAGTAACCGATGTCAAATAACCATCAACTTTATTTGGAAATTTATGTAAATTAGATTCCTAGTATCACAAAATTATTTAGTCAATATAGTAGGTGAAACACTCATATTTTTCAGTGCAATATAAATTATTTCTAACAAATTTAATCTTAAATTTTTATTTTCTAGTATTTTTGTTTCAACTAATATGATGGTTATAAGTGAGTCACATGAGATTTCAGTAACATCATCTAAAATAAATATCCTGAAAAAAATGTCAAAGTAAATTTACAGATTTCCATATTTTTAATTTCAAGTTTATAATTTCAACTTTATGAGCTGCATAATATACTTTAATGACATATACTTCTGAAGAAAAGGGAGTGCTATCAGTTAGTAAACTATGCATATTCTTTATTTCAAAATAATAAAATGAAAAAAATCTAACTTATACAGTAACTCCAATGGTAGGCAGCCTTAATTTTGTGTTAAATTTTAACTAATGCAGTAAAAGCTGTGATCCATTCATCTTATCATCTCCAGTTACTCCTCCCATCTAATTATATGATCATTAAATGTATTTTTTATTATAGGATGCATCTGCATATTTTTTTAAATAAAATTGCTTCCATTTTTCCCACAAGCATCTATTTTCTAATCAGAAAAGTTGATACCACATTGCTTTGCAGTAAATATTCAAAAATTTAAAAATGGTAATTATTGAATAGTTATGATCTGAAAAAGTAATTGCTTCATTTGGAAAGCAGAATGTTTATTTTAAATTTAGAAAACATGCAGATTAAAATGATGTTTTGTATAATATTTAAATAATTATGCTTTTTGTTTTCGGTTTTAATAAAACCTTTTTTTCAACATTTTAAAAAAATATACTTATATGCCTAAGCATAGTATACCATGAATCTTAGAAAACATATGACAAGAAAAGAGTAAAATGGTCATTCATCTTAGTAAATGTTATATAAAATTATCCTGAAAAAAGCCTTAACACTAAGACAAAATTATTGTGCCTTCAGACTATTTTTAATTAAATGATTAGCAACACTCAAGTGACTTGTTTGTATAAAAGGGAATAATTCCTTCCCACTAAAATAATTCCCTCATCTTTGCTTTAAAAATTGGGATGAAATTTACTTTGGTGCCGTGTGTGAGGGTGGGAGTGGGGCATGTGTAAGAGTCCCTTAGAGAGAAGTGTGAGAAATTGGGTCAGATTTTTTAATATCCTGACCTGGGATGAAATGTTTGTTATTTCAATATAATGTACATGCTAAGTCAATTGAAGTTTCAAGGACTAATTATGTGAGAGCCAGATTAATGGTAGATTTCTGTTATTTCATTCAGTGAATATTTATAGAGGTACTTTTAAGTAAATTTTTAATCTAGTCCAGTGCTTTTTATCAAAATACATACCCTTATATCTGGCCTCTGGCAATGTCTCTAGCCCATCTCTTGCCTGAACTCCAACTTGCAGCCTGACTCTTGTACATGCAGTCCCCACAGTGGCCCATTTTGTCACATCCAGCTCTTCTGTAAATGCCAAAAATATTCTCCCTTTTCTTCCAAGTATTCTTGCCAGATCATTCTTATTCTTCCTTCAGGTAGATGTCACTTCCTCTAAAATATCTATCCTGATTTTCCAAAACCAGGTTGGGTAGCCTCCCTCTGTACTCCTAGAGTGCCTTGTAAATAATCTCTATTTTCGCACTTATAAATATTATTGTAATATTTTCTTTCCTTGATGTTTGTACTGTAAGCTGGTGGCAGCAATTGTTTCATATTCTTGTTTAATAATGTATCCACAGCACCTAACACAGGCTCTAGCACACAGTAGGTGTTTAGTAAATGTTTGTTGAATGAAAAACAAATAATATGTGGAAAATAATACATCTACTAAATATAACAGTATATCAGCTACATATGTCTACTAAATATCTGACTACATCTCTCTCTTTTTTAATTGTAATAAGAACACTTAACATGAGGGGTGCCTGGGTCACTCAGTCATTTGAGCAACCAACTCGGTTTCGGCTCAGGTCATGATCTCAGGGTTCTGAGATCAAGCCCCATGTTGGGCTTCTGTGCTCAGCACTGAGTCCTGCTTCAGATTCTTTCTCCCTCTCCCTCTGTGCCTCTCCCTGCTTGCTCTCTCTCATAAGTAAAATAAAATCCTTAAAAAAAAAAAAAAAACCTTCAGATCTATCCTCTTAAACAGTTTTTAATTGTATGATATATTATTGTTGACTATAGGTATAATGTAGTACCCTGACTACATCTTTAATTAACTCTCTATATGGGTCTGAGTTGTCTGCTCTTTGAAGAAGAGCATTAAGGAATCAATTCTCAAAGCCCAAGTGCAGCCCCTGGCATAGTAGCCATACCAGCCTGTTTTAATTTTCCCTAGTTAATGAACTGTTTCTTGCCTTTAATGTTGCAGTGCTTCTCCATATCAACCTAGAACTTAAAAAAAAAAAAAAAAAGATATGCACTTTGATACCTAACTCAGTCTTTTCTACTTGGTGAAGATTTTACTAGCTTCTCCACTCCAGCGGCCCTTCCCTACCAATATAGTGACTTCCTTCTAAATCTTTGGCTTATGTAAAACTCTCCTTTTTAATGAGAAACTTTTTTTAGTGCATTAAAACACTATCAAATAACTTTAATTCAAATTTAAATGCTTTTTTTTTTTTTTTTAGCTTGTCTATATTATCTCTTCCTCTTGCCTCTATAGACATGTGGTAAAGATTGGGTATGAATACCCATCAGGATGACTAATTAAAGCCAAACCAACTGAGCATTTAAAATATACCCTTCAAATAGAGGGGAGGTGCCAAGTTGATAACATCTTGATAACATTGGATAGTAATATCCCATGGGCCTACATATTCATTGTTCCTAGTCAATTGACATTTATATCTATTATCACTTGAGTGAAACATGATTAATTATTTTATGATAATTTGGGTCATTGTTTAAAATTAAGTTTGGAAGTGTTATGTCCTGGCCATCTTCTTTTACCATTCCTTCAGAGGATTGGAAGCTACTCTGCTAGTTACAGAGGATGATTTCTCCTTCCAGTTATTACATAATAAGCCTCATTGTTTTCTAAATAGGGACTCCTTCTCACTGCTCTAAGAGTAATAATTTTATGCTGCAGACATCAAAGATGAGGATTAAAATGTCACATTGTGATTCTGTCTCCATGACACTCCACAGTAATACAAAATGAAAAATTCAAGCAAAGAGAGCCTTTTGCTTTTTTTCCATGGTGTTAAAAGACATGTTTCTCAGTTTTTCTTCTCTAAAATTGGGCATTAAAATAAACATTTTTATGTAACTAGAAAATTATAATTATATCTTGAAATTTATTCATAAAGCATTTCCCCCAAATACTGTTTTTCATAAGGTTTTTTTTTTTTAACCAAGAACTAGGAATTCTAGTTTCCACTTTTCAATTAAATCCTAGCTATTTTAGTTGGAGATTTATTGCCTTAATCCATATGTAATGTGTTTATCACTTAGGAAAAATTTAAAAAAATGGGTTAGTACTTTTGTATAATGCCATAATTATATCTTTCATCAGGATAATTATGTGAAAGTAAATAAAGGTAGGGCTAAGATAATACCTAATTTAAGATGCCTTTCAAATGTATAATGCTTATAATTAAAGATTTGAAATAGAAAGTAGAAGGCCTAAGTTTCCTTACACATCAGCCTGATTTTCAAAATAAAATCATAAAAGTTAGTTAAATGGTTTCTTTGCTCGCATACTTACACATGGAATCACAACTATTCACTTAGAAGCCTTTTGTAAAAAACAATAATAATAATAAATAATTTGTTAGTGTCTCTACACTAGAGAACAGAACTTAAAAGGTGAATTTTGTAGCTCATGTAATATGCAAGAATGAGAACAGAAATATTTTAACTAGCCTTGCCATTGGAAAGTATTTAAGATTTACAATGGGAAGTATGCAATTATTCATTTCATATTAAACCACTGAAAGAAAATTTCACACATTATCAGTCATTAAAAGTAAACATCATACATTATATATGATTTCATAGATTTAATACATTTTAGATAATAGCTCACTAAATTGAGATATAAGATTTTATGCCCTTATAAACAAGATATTTCACCCCCTTTATTCTACTTAGACTAAAAGGTCCATAACAAATGCCTAGCCTAGCACCTAATAACCTTCAATGACACATACACATATTCAGATGCAGATAACTCAACATCGATACCCCAAAACACATATCCTCATAACAGCCTTTCTAATAGCACATTGAGCTCCCCAGTGAATAATGGCTACAGCATCTAAGGATAGAAAGCAACAAGACTTACTTGTGAAGTGACTGTGAAAAGCACTTCTCTTCCCCTGACTCTGCCTCATACAAAATTCTGTGAACCTCTGAAGTAGTCATGTGACCTAAGGTTGGGCTTCAGGCTGCTAAGATAGGTCATCAAGCTCTAGGCTGGCTACAGTATTACCATTCTTTCACTCCTACCAAGAACTTTGTTTTAAGCAGGGACTATCTTTTAGCTGCTTAGTATTCATTTTGTTTTTCTGGTCGGGGCACAAAAGGGAGGTGAGGGAGGTGAGGTGGCAGGATGAGGCTGATGACTATAAGTAGGGCACCCTACTCAACCCTAAATTCTTACACAGATAGAAAAACCTCTAGATACATCTCTATAGATAACTCTGTGGCCTTCACCAGCCTACTCAACTGGACCTAGTTTTAAGTAATTAATGGTGATGGAGCCAGTTGTGAGTATACTCTATGCTCATCTATCTCATTGTTATTACATAAGTCATTAAGGGCTTCTCTGTTGTAGAAGTTTCAAAGAGATTGTACAAACTGTTTTGTTACATTGAAGTTGTATCAGTTACTATTTTTAAATATATATAAGCCATCATTTGGGAATTTGAAATCTTTTGTCATAAGGGGATTTTGTTATAATGGTATTTGTTATAAATAGTGTTTATGCTGTTACTGTGTAAATCTGCATATAGCTCCTCAGAAATTTATTGAGCATCTGTAAATTAGAAGTAATAATTCAATCAACTAGCCATTACATGAGCAATTCATTTACTATACAAGTCTAATAACATGTTCTCAAATGGCTTCCATATGAACTGATGATATTCTTATTAAGTATGGAAGACTAAAACCCAGAAATTAATAAAACTATCATGATATAGCAGTAGTTTTTGATAAGTCATGGTTCTGATGCATAAACTCTCATCTCATTATCAGTTACCATAACAAACTATACTGCTTTGATCATCAAACATTTCTAGGTGTAATACGAATTATTTAAAAGAAGATAAAAAATAAAATAAATAAATAAATAAAAAAATAAAAGAAGATGACTGAAAATGTTCCTTTATTTTTTTTTTGAAAATATTTCTTTAAACACACCAAATATGTTTGGAATTCCTAGTACACAATATGATGTGTTAATTGATTCTTTTGATTATATATCAAGTCGCTTATTGTTACTTTATTTAACAGAACTGGAAGATTTCTTAGAGATGCTGTTAGGCTACAACTTCTTATTTAAGATATCCTTTGACCTAAGGGATATAGTATATGACCATGAAAACAAACCAAAATGTGATTGTTGGAAGTATCTAGCATGGATAATACTATTAGCAATTCATCAGTCTGCATTGGAGAACTGATTTTTTTTTTTTTATGTAAGTAAACAGTACAACAAGATCTGTGTAGAACCTCTTTTTCCTTTTTAAGATTTTATTTATTTATTTCAGAGAGAGGGACAGAGACAGAGCATGAGTGGGGTGGAGGGGCAGAGGGAGAGAAAGAAGCAGACTCCACACTGAGCAGGGAGCCCAACCAAGGCTTCATCCCAGGACCCCGAGAGCATGACCTAAACTGAAGGCAAATGCTTAACCAACTGAACCACCTAGGCGTCCCTCGTTTAGAACCTCTTGAAAAATTTATTTAATAGAGCATTTAATAGAATACTATTTAGAAAACCTTTTAGAACATTTTAAAGGTTGTAGAACATTTTATTTAATAAAGGATGCACAGAGGAGCATTGAAGACACATTCTTCACTTACTAAATAAGAAAAAAAAATGCCTCTGAGTTGGTGTGTTAAATTGCTTGCATGCTCTTGGCATTTTAATAGGAAAACTAAGTGTGATGCTACCAGTCATCACCATGTCTTTGGTTGACACATTTTCTTTAATAAAAGGTAGAATATGGGGAAACATGTATTTCTATCTGATCTGAATAGAAGTCTGTATTATGTGTATATTTTAGAAAGCTATGCCAAAACATTTGATATAGAAAGCCTCATTTATAAGACTGTTAATATGAGTTACCTTTTTAGCTTGACTTACCAACCATTTTTCTTCATTTTGCCACTTATGCATTTTAGGACTGGAAGTAAATGGAGCTAAAACATTCTTCCCTATAGCATTGGGGTCTTCACATAAGGCCTATTTGAAAAATGCCAGGGCATGTTTTTTCTCTCAAACCTGAAGACACAAAACTAAACATGATTTATTCAGGAACAGGAATTCTGAAACAATTTGATTTTACATTTATGAACTGAATTTACATTCTGTCCATATTACCAAAACAAAGTTGAATATTATCTCTTTATATAATATCAGTAACAATGTCTTCATTAATTCTAGTTTCTGGTACCTAGTTTAAAAAAAAAATACCTGGGACTGTAAAAAATGCTAGGTGTATTTGTACATGGTGTGGCAGTAATGAAGCTTTGGAAATTACTGAAGCTAAATGCTTGCTAATTGCTACAACTCTCTTTTTCCTCTTTCTCTTTGTATTGGTAATCCTACAGAAAAGGTAGTTATTTATTCATCCGATTTCCTTAACATATAAAATCTTTGCAAGCAGGAAAAATCATCACTGTCAAATAGAAATGAAGAATAAGGACAGGAAAGGAAAGAGATTGTGACAGATTGAATGGATAGAGTTTTTCCCCCCGGGAGTCATGAGAAGGAACTGTGATAGAGCAATTAATACATTTAAACTTTTTAAAAAATGTATGTATTTCTTAAGCACATACAATGTTGAAGTTATGAGCAGGCACTGTGAGAAATGGAAACATTACACATGGTTTCTTTTCTCACACCACCTCTTACATACTTTTTTAAAAATTTGAGTATCATTGAAATACAATATCATATTAGTTTCAGACCTCTTAGGTACTTATACCATGGACATTGTGGAAGTCCCACCTCTGAAAATACTATATTCATATAATCTTTTCCAGGTGTTCAGAGTAAGATTTTTCTTTTCTCCTCAGCACAATCACTGTTTACCCAACATCCAATCTGACAGAAAATCCTACTGACTCTGCTTTTAAAATATATTCATAATCAAACCAATTTTCGGGCAGCCCCAGTGGCTCAGTGGTTTGGCGCCGCCTTCTGCCCAGGGCGTGATCCTGGAGACCTGGAATCGAGTCCTGCGTCAGGCTCCCTGCATGGAGCCTGTTTCTCCCTCTGCCTGTGTTTCTGCCTCTCTCTCTCATGAATAAATAAAATAAAAATCTTTATTAAAAAAAATCAAACCAATTTTCACTACTGCCAATGCTACCATTCAGTCCAAAACATCCTGTTGTTTTATCTGGGTTATTGTAATAGCCTCCTAACTAGATAATCTGCTTTTAACACTAATCTCCTTCAATTTGTTCTTATGCAGCAGCCAGAAAGATGATTCTTTTAAAACATAAGACACATCCTATGTCATTTCTCTGCTCAAAACTCTCTATCAAATCTCCATCTCACTTTGGTGGCCACTGAGACCCCACCACCACCACCACCTGGCTGCCTTAATTCTCTGATTTCATGTTTTATTCCTCTCCCCACGTTTGCTCTGATTCAGCCATACTTCCTATTCCTTGACCATGCCAAGCCTTAGGGCATTTGCTGCCAGTTCCCTTTGCTTGAAATCTTCCTTTCTCAGATCTTTTCATAGCTAACTTCCCCACCTTCAAATATTTGTTGAAATATCACCTTCTTAATGAAGCTTTTCCTGACCATCCATTTCAAAGTAGTTTACCCTCAATCTGCCATTCCTGGTTACTCTTGATCTGCTCTATATTTTCCATAGCACTTACCACCTTCTAAAATGTTATATCATTTTCCCATTTATTATGTTCATTTTCCATCTCCTACCAGGATGTGAGCTTCACAAGAACAAGGATTTTTCTCTGTTTAGAACAGTCTGACACATGATAAAGTGCTCAAAAAACACTTTCTATTGTTACATATGTCTCAGTTCACCCCCAAACTATCTCATTTTCCTCCCTTTCCCTATTTAAGCTATGTACAAGCATGAATGAATTTGGGAGGTAATATTAATAGTAATAATAATAGATCACTTATTGCTATCATTTATTGAGTACTTAATAGTGGCAGACACTACACCAAGCACATTACCTGTATTGTACCATTTAATCCCCACAGCCAGTCCTCAAAGTCTAATGAAGGGGCTTAAAAAGGTTAAGTCACTTGCCCAGGGTCACATTTTGAGTGAATGCCTACCCTCCAATTCAGCCCATAACAAACTCCAAAGGCCAACTCTCTTTCTAGCTTTTCAATTATAGCTACTTTTAGTTTCATCCAGCATCAATTTTTTTATTTATATTTACAAAACAAGAGTGACTAAAAGAATTATACAGTATCAACTGTGAAATTAACTGGCTACAGATTTGCTTAATGCCATACATTCTTTTTTTTTCATCTCTTTTTTTTAAGTAACCATATATTTAGAGATAAATGCTGTCTTTAGGACTTTATAATTTCTAGTGAGAAAAACGTTGCTTTCAGATTAAAGGGAAAGGGCATTTATGATACCTAGTATATTCTTGAAGAAGATTTAGAATGCAGGAGACTGAAATTATCATATAAGTGTGGCATCGAGTAACATGAATTTGCCCAAAAGCAAAGGAAAACAGGAGAAGTGGTATAAAAAGCAAGGTAATATTAAGTGGCATGGTATAGATCATATTTTTCTTTTTTTTTGTTTGAGTATTCTCTAAAACAATTTTAAAACCATGTACCTTACCACACATTTTAAGTTGATTTATAATATCTTTCATTGTGTGAAGTGACAATATCATTTCTCACCTATGAGATGTGCTTTAAATATATTTTTATCAAAACCATGAAATGAGGATTTAGCTTAATTTATAGAAAAAGTTCATAAGATAGCATAATTGGCAATCATTGTCAAATCAATGAGAAGAAATTCTGACTTCATTTTTTAAATACAATAAACATGTTTCTAGGATAGTCTTCTTATTTTCATTGCCATGTGTTTGTCCCCTCTTTATTATGAAACAAGGCACAAGTCCCCATTGGTTTGTTGTTGCTTTGCAGTCTTGGGACTCTTCCTTGGGAGCAATGCATCATGCTAAGATTCAGGGTAGGTGAGAGCTGTGCCTTCTGTCTGCCAAGTTTAGTCACATCAGAAAGGAGAACCTGCAGACTCTAGGTACGTTTTCAAGTAGGTCAATTTTAGGAGAGAATAACTGAAAATTAAAGATCTCAAAATTCAATTCGTTTAAAACTATCCATACCCAAAAACCCATTACAGAGTCTTTGTAAAGGGCATGCATTTTACAGTTTTAAGACTTCTGCTTTATATTATGTAGCAGATTAAAATGTAGAATATTCTCTCTCTCTTTTTTACAATAGATTAGTTTCCTTACGATGTCTACTTCCATTATAATCTGCAAAAAATAGATCTTTAGTTTATGTCAATTTATTTTTTTTAATTTTTTTTTAATTTTTATTTATTTATGATAGTCACACAGAGAGAGAGAGGCAGAGACACAGGCAGAGGGAGAAGCAGGCTCCATGCACCGGGAGCCCGACGTGGGACTCGATCCCGGGTCTCCAGGATCACGCCCTGGGCCAAAGGCAGGCGCCAAACCGCTGCGCCACCCAGGGATCCCGTCAATTTATTTTTTAAAAAATAAACGAGTGGAATGGAATACTCAATAATTGAATACCAATTCCAATTGGTATTGGAATACCAATACAAGACACTTCTTAAAAATTAATGGACTATTTTTAGAACAGTTTTAAGCTTACAAAGAATTTGAGAGAAAAGTACAGAGTTCCCCTGTGACATTCATACCACCCCCACTCCAGCCTCAGTTTCCCTTATTATTAACATCTTGCTTTAGTGTATACATTTGTTACAATTGATGAGCCAGTATTGACACGTTATTAACTGAAGTCCATAGTATACATTAAGATTCCCTCTTTTTGGTGGACATTCTGTGGGTTTGACAAATATATAATCACATGTACCATCAAATGATATATCTGTATATCAGCTATTCTAAAAATATCCTGTTTTCCATCTATTCATACCTTTTCCCCAAAAAATCTCTGGCAACCACTGATCTTTTTAGTGTCCCCATAGTTTTGCCTTTTCCAGAATGTCAGATAATAGAAATCATAGTATGTAGCTTTTTGGATTGACTTCTTTCATTGAGCAATATACATTTAAGGTTCCTCCTTGTCTTTTTGTGACTTGATAGCTCATTTCTTTTTGTCACTAAATAATATTCCATTGTATAGATGTACCATTGTTTGTTTATCCATTCATACCTACTGAAGGATATTCTGATTGCTTCCAAGCTTTAGCAGTTATGAATAAAGCTGTTAAAAAATTTGTGTGCAGGCTTTGTGTGGATATAAGCTTTCAACTCATTTGTGTAAATTCCAAGGGATATAAATGCTGGATTATATGGGAAAAAATGTTTAGTTTTATAATTGCCCAACTGCCTTCCAAAGTGGTCGTACCATTTTATATTTCCACCAACAATGAATGGAGGTTTTTGTTGCTCAACATCCTTGCCAGCATTTGGTGTTGTTAACGTTTCAGATTTGAGCCATACTAATAGATGTGTAGTACTATCTCGATGTTTTAATTTGTAGTGCCCTGATTACATATAATGTTGAACATCTTTTTATATGCTTATTTGCCATTTGCGTGTCTTCTTTGGTGAGGCAACTGTTCAAATCTTTTGCTTTTTAATTAGAGTGTATTTTTTCTTATTGTTGAATCTTAAGAGTCTTTTCTAAATTTTTTATGTTATATTATATAACATATAATATATATATGTTTTGCAAAGATTTTCTCCCAGTCTGCAGCTTGTCTTCATTCTCTTAACAGTATCTTTCACAGAACAGAATTTTTTGACTTTTTTTTTAAGATTTTATTTATTTATTCATGAGAGACAGAGAGAGAGAGAGAGGCAGAGACACAGGCAGACGGAAAAGCAGGCTCCATGCAGGGAGCCCAACGTGGGACTCGATCCCGGGTCTCCAGGATCATGCCCTGGGCTGGAGGTGGCACTAAACCGCTGAGCCACCTGGGCTGCCCAGAAGTTTTTAACTTTTAATGAAACCCAACTTAACATTTTTTTCTTTCATGGGTCCTGCTTTTGATGTTATATATAATATAACCCAAGATCACCTAAATTTTCTCCTATATTATCTTCCAAGATTTTATAGCTTTGCATTTTAGGTCTGTTACTCACTTTGAGTTACTTTTTAGTGAAAGGTGTAGGATCTGTACCTAGGTTCATTCTTTGCATGTGGACATCCATTTATTTCAGTACCATTTGTTGAAAACACTATCCTTTTCCATCAAATCGCATTTGTCCAGTCAAAGATCAGTTGACTATATTTGTGTGGGTCTATTTCTAGGCTCTGTATACTGTTCTATTTATCTACTGGTCTGTTCTTTCATCAATATCATACTGTCTTGATTAGTGTATAGAGTTAAGTCTTGAAATAAGGTAGTTTGCTAGAGCTGCCTAACAAATACCATAGACTGGGTGACTTAAACAACAGAAATTTTATTTTCCCACAGTTCTCAAGGCCAGAAATCCAAGATCAAGGTGTCAGCAGAGATAGTTTCTTCTGAGACCTCTCCTCAGCTTGTAGTTTGCCATCTTCTCCCTGTGTCATTAGGTGGTCTTTCTTCTGTATACATCTGTGTCCAAATTTCTTCTTTTTATCAGGATGCCAATCATAATGGAGTAGAGCTCACCCTAAAGACTCATTTTAACTTAATTATCTCTTTAAAGACCTTATCTCCAAATACCGTTACATTTTGAGGTACTGGGAGTTAGATGGGGGTTAGATTTTCAACATATGAATTTGGGGGGAACACAGTTCAGCCCATACATAATAGGTAGTGTCATTCCTCCAACTGTGTTCTTCAATATTGTGTTAACTATTCTAGGTCTTTTGCCTTACCATAAAAAGTTTTTTATCATTTGGTTAGTATCTACAAAATAACTTGCTGATATTTTTCTTGGGATTGCATTGAATTTTACATCAAGTTGAAAGAACTGAAACCGATGATACTGAGTTTTTCTGTATCTCAGACTAGGCACCCCTTGGATTTTTGTAATCTCAAAACTTGTCCATACTGACCTTCTAGCAATTTGTCATTTACAGTTTAGGGGTTTTGGGGTTTTTTGTTTGTTTGTTTGTTTTCCTCTAGTACTGGCTCCTGTGAAGATTTTTTTCCTCAGGCTTCTGCTCTAGTAAGTTGTGTTTCTCTGTAGCTAACTACCTATCATTTCCAAAATTTTCTGGGTAGTGGCTTGCCCTGTGACCGCACTGCTCTGATAAGTTCAGTTTGTTCAGCTTTTTTCTCATTTGGGGAATAAGACTGATGACTTCCAAGCTCCTTATATTCCACTAGAAACAAGAAGTTTCCAAGGTACTTTTTATCCTTATAACATCATTAACAAAATTAAGCATTTATTGGTTCCTTTTCTTTTTTTTTTTTTTTTTTTTTTATTGGTTCCTTTTCTTCAGAACGAGCTGAGTTAGGTATATTATGTATTGAAACTGGCAAGAACCCTTTTTTGCCAAAATGATATTTAAGAAAATATTTCTATATTTGCATCTTAGGTTTTTAAAATGCATATTCCCTATAGCATTGGTTTTCAAAATACTATGGCCCTTGTGATAGTAAAAGGTGCCTCTGGAATTGCTTGTTTGGATTATGGGTGAGAGGGAAGCCAAAGACAAGGGAAAGACTAAATTGAGTGTACTCACCCCAGCCTCAACTCTGTTTCATATATTTTATTTGAAGTAAGGGTTGGACAACTAAAATATATTTAAATCCACTGCCCTTGAGTGTTAAATGAATGATCTCCTAAACTACTCTTCCATACACTGCATAATAAACTGTCTTATAAAAACCTTTACAGAGGGACACCTGGGTGGCTTAGCGGTTAAGCACCTGCCTTTGGCCTGGGGTGTGATCCTGGAGTCCCGGGATCGAGTCCCATGTCGGGCTCCCTGCATGGAGTCTGCTTCTCCCTCTGCCTGTGTCTCTGTGTCTTTCTTTCTCTGTGTATGTCTTTCATGAGTAAATAAATAAAATTTAAAAAAAAAAACTTGTACAGAGTTTAATAACAAAGTTGTTCAGAAAAACTCTAAGGTAGACTCATTTTATTTAATGCAAAGTGTTAATGTTGGACTGAATGAATCTCTCTTTGTCAGGGATTGTAAGTACTCAATTAAAAATATAATTAGTTTATCCTGAGGAACTCAAACCTTAGCAAATTGAATACTTGTGAGGTATTAATTAACTCATGTATCACAAAATACACAACATAGGCATACCTTTATTAACCTGTGATTAAGTTTTCTTGATGGAACCTGTAGATGTCAGTGCATCCTGGTTCAATACTAACACTTGGAATTAACCAGCTTAGTGACTTATATTTCTATAAAAATTCAGACTCATGTATTTAGTTTGGAACATTTTATTTTATTTTTAATTCAGCTTTGTATCCTAGGGCAAATTGGGACCAGGACTAGAATAAGACTTCAGACTTCTGTACATGTTCCGGAAGGAACATGTATCCAAACAACAGAAAGAAGCATTTTTAATTCATCCAGCAGCCACATATAATTATAGTTGGTTCTATACTGTGAGGAGATATCTGTAGGCAGCACAAGCTTTACATCATTCATAATATGTAGAATTATTGGTAAACACGAATACTGTAGTGTAATATACTTAGTCTAAGTCAGTTCAGAAAAAATATTTAGAAGCCTGCTGTGTATAAAGCATGTAAATAAAACACTATTCTTACACCAGAAAGTGAACACAGTAGTAGAAGAGATTAAGCAAATATACAAAAATCAATACAAGACAAAATATTCTAAGCATAAAAACAAGCACAAAATGCTATGGAGCTCATAGAAGACAAAGATGCTTCGTCTGTTTGAAAGCAAATGAGAAAATTAAAAAAGAAGGTAATGTGTGATCAATCTGGAAACCTGGAGAGAAGATATGTCAGTTAGGACATGATTCAGGTGCATGTAAAAATAAACTTAATTGATAGAAGCTTTGGTAAATAAAGCTTTATATTTCAGACAAACAAGAAATCTGAAGGTAAGCAGCTGCTGGTATCAATTCAGTGGTTCTAGAATATCAAGATCATATTTCCATAATTTTGAGACTTTCCCTCATACTTGTTGCCTCATGATCACAAGATGATGTTGCAGTTCCAAGTACCGGTCTCTAATCCAACAGGAAGAAGGGATTGAGGGAAGGAGAAAAGGAAAGGAAAACTTTCCAAATACTCCTCTATAGAATTCTATTATAACTCATTGATCAGAACTTTACAAATTGCCACCCAGGCAACAGGCAGTCTGGGAAGGGTTAGTGTTTTAGTTATTCATATTGCCCCTCTCCAAACAAAATGAGGAAATGTTGAGGTGAAAAGAATAACAGGAACAAATCATGTGTTTCTTTGAGGTAGAGAGATACAGTGGAAATTTAAGATAAAAACAGTAGACTTGAGCTCTATCCCACAGAGCCTTTGATGCCAGGCTGAGGCATTTATAATTAATCTAATACACACCAGAAAGCTATAAAATGTTTCTGAGCAGAGGAAAGATGCCATGGGTGCTGAGGCATCATCACATTTTAATTTTCTAAATAAATTTATTTTAAATATACTTCATAAAGAGTTTACAACCGTTAAGGATTTTTTTAAAAGATTTTATTTATTTGAGAGAGAGCACGAGCAGAGGGAGGGAGGGGCAGAGGGAAAGGGAGAAGCAGGCTTCTCACTGAGCAGGGAGTCCAATGCAAAGTTCAATCTCAAGACCTTGGTATCAGGACCTGAGCCAAAAGCATATACTCAACTGACTGAGCCACCCAGGTGCCCAACAGATGAATTTTTAAACTGTGCTATTGGGAGATGCCTGGGGTCTCAGCGTCTGAGCATCTTGCCTTCAGCTCAGGGCATGATCGAGTCCCGCATCAGGCTCCCTGTGAGGAACCTGCTTCTCCCTCTGTCTGTGTCTCTGCCTCTCTGTGTCTCTCATGAATAAATAAATAAAATCTTTAAACAATAAATAAATAAATAAAATAAAAAGTAAATTGTACTATTAGGTTATGATCACACTCATATAAATTAATCCTGTTAAGACAATTCTGTAGGATGGATCAGAACTCATTAACAGAGCATTGTTCTGCTAATGTTTTTCACTATGGTACCAGAATGTTGATTCTATAAAGTCCACTCAGCCTAGGTATCTATCTATCTATCTATCTATCTATCTATCTATCTATATTTTTTTATCTTAAATTTAGGATTTTCTAAAAGATTTAAGAGTCAGGGCACCTGGCTGGCTCAGTCAGTAGAGTATGCAACTCCTGATCTCAGAGTCTTGAGTTCAATCCTAGAGCTTACTTTAAAAAAAAAAAAAAAAAAAAAAAAAAAGGTGATTAAAATCACTATAATGAAACAATAAATATTTTATTATACAAAGTCACATGACTAAAATATTTCCCTTTCCTTTAGTTAGGAACTAATGCCATCCGTCTAGAGTGACCACATAATTTATTGCCTTTATTAAGTTAAAAAAGTATTAATACTTAGGCCAAGACAATAGGAGGAAACCAGAGATTGCCCATATGGCTAAGGGAGTAGTTTTGGTGCAGTGTGAAGTCGCATTGTTCTTGCCCTAGGTGGTTGGCTCTGTGAGAGGATGTCTGCACCTTTCTTAAGGGTGGACTCAACTAATCCAGCTTTGCTTGTCAACCCCAGGAACAGCCGCATTGCTGTAGCTCTCTGCGTTGGCCACCAGCAATGCTCTCTATCGCTGATCTCCCTGGTGGCCACATTCTGCCTGTGGGATCCGTGTTCTTTGACTCAAAGCTGTTTTTTCTGTTCATGTTGTGGTCCTGAGAAAGGAGGGATGAGGGAAATTTTTAAATTTCTTTTTTGTGGCAAACGTCATTTCCAGCTTGAATTGGGAGTTGCAAATAAATCTCACACTTAACAAAGCACCATAATTTTTACTAAGTGACACCAATAAGGATCTCTCAGGAAACATTAGCTCAGAACATTCTTGTTGAATCATGTGATGCCCAGGGTTATACTATTTTATTTTTTTTAATGTGCAAAGTTATTAGAGAGGTTATTACACTAAAGTATCTTCTTTCTATTTAGAATTTTGTGTTCTTATCCTTGTTTACATCATATGTCTTTTTTCCCCACGTATCTTTTTTTATTATCTCTTCTCTTTGGTTTCCACTAAACTGTCTTTTTACAGCCTCTCTGAATTTATCTTCATCTGAGTGTTCTTTCTCTTCTTATCCCCCAAAGATGCTAATGATAGTTTAGAAAATATTAACCCCAACAATAGCCAATACTTCATGAGTACTTAAAGTGTGCTAGACACTGCACAAATTACACATGCTAACTCACTGAATTCTTAACAACCTTATAAAGCTGTATTATTATCCCTGTCTTTCAAATGTGAAGTGCAGAGAGGTTAAATAACTTCCTTAAGAAACCAATCTTACGGGATCCCTGGGTGGCGCAGTGGTTTGGCGCCTGCCTTTGGCCCAGGGCATGATCCTGGAGACCCAGGATCGAATCCCACGTTGGGCTCCTGGTGCATGGAGCCTGCTTCTCCCTCTGCCTGTGTCTCTGCCTCTCTCTCTCTCTCTCTCTCTCTCTCTCTCTATCATAAATAAATAAAAATTAAAAAAAAAAAGAAAGAAACCAATCTTACTTGTTTTTACCAGTCTAGGACAAACCTTTGGGTTGCCTCATGGCACCAAGTAAAGTCCTATAGGTCTGAGACCCAGCAGTCTAGGCTTCAACATGTCTTATCCAACTGCACAACAGTTCGAACAAACTGAATATCTAAGAAATATGGTAAAGGAAGACCTGACGGTACTGTACTTGGTGTTTGCCAGTTACAAAAGATGGAAGGAAGAATCATAGATTACTCTCAAGAGTATAAAATTCATGGTCCATTTATAAGACTCTTAAGTGCTTGTTTATAAAATTATCCTCCCTGCTAGCTACTAGAGTTAGAAAGATGCAGAGGCAGAAAGTCTGGTAACTCTACCTTGATCACACCAATTCTACTTTCAGGATATTCTCCTTCCCTGTTTCTACTGAGATCCTACATACATTTTCAGAATTTACACCTCTCCCTCTCCTTCTCTCTCTCCCTCTTCCCCCACCCTTGGTTCTCTCTCTCTCTCTCTCTCTCTCTGTTTCCTGTTCGCTACTTGTTTGTCAAGTTAGCACTTTGGTATTATTTTTCAGTTCTCTCATTTTTGTACATTTTGTACAATACTATGTTAGTTCAATTTCGTTAAATATTGGTAAGAGTTCCTACCATGTGCCAGGCTATAAATAGGTTGGATATATTTATATTTATATATATATATGTATATAAATATCTATATACATAGTCTGTCATATGAGACATATCTGTCTCATAGTCTAGTAGAGAAAACTGATATGTAAACAAATAACTATAATAAAGATTGATTGGTACAAAATAGAGTGAGGTGTGAAATGTTATGCAAAGACTAATAATGCAGTAATTCTGGTGCTTGTTAAACCATGTTCAGGGAAAGCTACAGAAAGAATGTATTTGAGTTGTATAGTGAACGTCATTTGGATTATCAAATATTTATGTCATTCCTTTCTATTTATACTGTGCCTATTTTGACACTTGTCTATTAGACAATAAGTTCCTTGAGGTGAGGAATTCTATGTTCTATGCCTTTGTTTCATCCATAGTGCCAAAATATTTCACTGAATGAGGATATTTGTCACTAAGCAAGTATTTATATTTATTTATTTTCTCTCTTTTCCCACTGAAGCCCAAACTCATCAGTATATTTCTTTGTATCTTTATGTTCTAATTAATTTAATATAACATTAGCCATGTAATTCATTTTTTGGAACAGCTTATTTTACACACAAATGTATAGTTTCTTTCTGTGCCATATCTTGTAAGTAAGTATTGAGATTTTTGCTTTTATGGTGTCTTGTGCAAGCATGATAAAAATGCAAAGCTTGAAAGGTTTTGTGTGTGTGTGTGTGTGTGTGTGTGTGTTTGTTTTTTTTTTTTTTTGCTTGCATACAGCTAATGGAAATCTTTCATTTATTATTTTTCTGTAGCAGGTCAAAATATATGCAGTTTCAAGTTGATAAAAACATAGTTTAAAAGCCATGTCAAACTACTATAGTGTTAAAGTTGCAAAGTGACAAAATGAGTAATATGAGTATTACTCCAGGATGGAATAAAATAAGGAAAAAGATCTCCTAAATTTCATGAAATACTGGTGAGGTTTACCTGAGTGGACATTTAAACCCATTATCTTTTTTTGCAAGTTCCAAGGCTAAGAACATTTTGAGACTACAGTCTTAAATGAATTAAAATTATCTTAAAGTATATTAAAATTGTTTGCCAAACATCTAATTGAGAATCTGCTGTATGGGAGGCACTGGTGGTACCAAAATGAATTAAGACATTATTTCTGTTTTATAGAGTTCAAATTTGTTATATAAAGGGATTTGTCTAATCTATATTAGGGGGTAAATTCAATTGCCTAGATATAAGTTTTAAATTTATTAAAGTAGAAAAGAACTCTTTATTTAAGGACTTTAATTCAGCTCAACATTTTAAAAGCACTGTGGCTTCCACTTAGTAGGTAATAAGTAAATGTTTATTAAATGAATGAACAATAAAAATCATAGAATTTAATTTTAGGAATGAGACTTCACTAGGTAAGTTTTTTAACCCTTTGATATCAACATGGTTTTGGTTATCATAGGGATAGTCAGTAGTATTTAATGAATGAGGTTAGGTTATTTGACATCCACTAATGCTCTGGGCATTCCCACCCAACAAAGAATTGCCACACCCTACACAACTTTGAATGTCTGACTAAATCTACTACAAATATAAGTTGATGTGTCACTTTCTTTAGAATTGATGTCTATATTAAATGCAATTCCTATCAAAATTTGAACAAAAATTTTTGTGGACATTTTTAAGAAAATGCAAAGGGCCAAGAACACAATCTTTACACATAACAAAGCTAGAATACTTTATACTTCCAGATATCAAGACTTATATTATTGACACAAGTATAAATCAATAAGTAAATGGGGTAGAAAAGACTTCAGAAACAACCAACACATATGTGATTACTTGTTTCATGACAAAATAACATTGTGTTGCAGATAGGAAAAGATGGGTTTTTCAATAAATAGTACTGTTAATTAAAAATAATGAATCTTGACTTCTCTTTCACACCATATATAAAATTCATTTCCAGTATATTTCAATAAAGAACAAAGTTTTAAAAACACAGGAGACTATCTTCATGGGTAGTATCAAGAAATGGGTGCAGGGAAATTCTAGGGTACTGTTATTAGTCTTGATTTTGATCTTACTAAAAAATTATAAAATGAGATTTATACACACACAAGCATAAATTGGTACTTTAGGACATAATACTGAAAAGTTTTTATTTTTCTTTTTTAATTTTTATTTATTTATGATAGTCACACAGAGAGAGAGAGAGGCAGAGACACAGGCAGAGGGAGAAGCAGGCTCCATGCACCGGGAGCCTGACGTGGGATTCGATCCCGGATCTCCAGGATCGCGCCCTGGACCAAAGGCAGGCGCTAAACCGCTGCGCCACCCAGGGATCCCTGAAAAGTTTTTAAAAGTAATTATGCAAAAAGGAAAGAACAGAGGAAGTTTATTTGATAAAAGACATCTTGAATTATTGAATAATTTACTCACCTAGTCCATTTTTTCCACTATATATTTCTGATTATGTAGTTGAGATGGGTTTCAGTGCACAAGAACAGTGAGATGAATTGCAAATTTTTAACAAAAAGTTGAAATTTAATATATTTATATTCAAACTTTAATAAATTAATAGAAACACATGAAATGCAGGGACTTTCATGAATTTCATTAATATAGTTTATTTTTAAAATATACTATTTCTTCTTTATATATTTTTAAATGATTATAGCACACTAATACATTATGGCATGAAAATTACTTACTGGAAATGTCTTTTCAAGGGGTCATTCACTACACAATATCTCTATGGTCCCTTAAAATACAGTTTCTTTTCTGATCCTCTCTCTGGACTCTACTTATCAAAGATGAAGGCCACGCCCACTCGTGAAATTATATATAGATATTGTATTTCAGTAGTCTTGTTAATGTTACCCTAATTCAGTTCAAACTGTTACCCAGTTTCTCTTATCAATGCCAATAAGTCTAGTCTATTACTTTTCCTAATTCTAATTTTTATTCTGCATTGTACCTGTATCACAGTTTTTATCTTTCAAGTTCCTGTTGGTTTTTTTTTGGTATGGACTGCCTTCTAATCTTAAGCATCTTAAGTGCGCACATATTTACTATAATTAGATGCAAGCATCTATCTCATTAAGACTTCAGTTTATTTATATTTTTTTTAGATTTTATTTATTTATTCATAAGAGACACAGAGAGGCAGAGACATAGGCAGAGGGAAAGCAGGCTTCGTACAGGGAGCCCAATGTGGGACTCGACTCCGGGATTCCAAGATCACACCCTGAGCCAAAGGCAGATGCCCAACCACTGAGCCACCTAGGTGTTCTAAGACTTCAGTTTAAACATGGATAAGGAAAGGAAGTCCCTTTTTTTCCAAGAGAGAGCCAGATCATAATGTTATTTCCAGAAAAGATGATTTTTTTAATTCTCTCCCATGGGTAAAGGGGAGCCATTTAAATATTTTATGCATGGGGCACCTGGGTGGCTCAGTGGTTGAGCATCTGCCTTTGGCTCAGGTCGTGATCCCGGGGTCCTGGGATCGAATCCCACATCGGGCTCCCCATAAGGAGCCTGCTTTTCCCTCTGTCTATGTCTCTGCTTCTCTCTCTGTGTCTCTCATGAGTAAATAAATAAAATCTTTTTTAAAAAAAATTTTTTTAATGTAAATGTTTTATGCAAGGAATACCAATCAGACTTGTGTTTTGGAAATATCACTCTGGCAACAATCTGAAAAAATAAATTGGGGTGGATGGCAAGACTGAAGGCAGAGTCCAGTTAGAAAAATGTTGTAAGAATCTAGGTCATTATCATTACTATCATGACCCAAACTAAGAAAAGAACCTGATAGATATAAGATCAACTGAACTTAGTCACTTGGTGAGGGAAGAAGAGTTTAAGATGGTTCCCAAATTTCTGATTTGAGTGACTTGATGGGACAAGTGTCTAAGAAAAGGTGCAATTTCGGACATGCAGGTGGAAGTAACCTATGAACATTTGGATGTGCGAATTTCTTCAGGGGAGATATATGAGCCAGGGATATAGATTTGGGAATCATTGCTATATAGCTGGTAGTTGAAGTCTTTAGAGTAAGAAAGAGGAGAAAACATGCTTATTTAGAAGAGGAGAATGGAAAAGAATCCTGAAGAGTGGTCTCATGGAAACTGAAGGAGGAGGGAATTTTGAGGAGAGAATAAGGAACAATGAATGCTACATGCCTTGAGCAATGAATTGAAAGTCACTAACTGAGTGGTTGTATTTGGCAATATAAGAATCATGGGTGGCCATTGGCCAAGAAATTTCAGGGATATGGGGTACAAAACCTTGATTGCATGCAATTGGTTAAAGACTGAGTGGGTTTTGCAGTTTTTTTAAAAGTGAATGAGAGGTGAAGAAATAGAGACAGCAGGTATCCACTGTGTTCCAGGTTCTTGAATATGAAAGATAAGAGAAAAAATAAGAGCCAGGGAAAGATGCACAATGGAGTTTTTCAATTCTTTTGTTTTTCCCACTTATTCCTTGATTAAAATGTTGCTTTTGTTTGCATTTTTGTGAGTTAATGTTAAACTTTATATTTTTCTATAATTAATGATTCTATAATACTTTGGTTAGTGGCATAAGTTTTAAAGGATCAGAGTTGACCCAAACCAAATTAAGTATAAATACTAAATTGTGTGATCTCTATAATTGCACAGGATTAAGAAATATTTATGACAGAAATATGTAAAATCATGATTGAATAAAAGGAAGAAGTTGACAGCGTGTTGGATAAATGTGAGATATCTTACAAATGATTTTTAAATGAGGCCATCTGTTAAAGCTTGCTGATGCTCTCAGTCTGGAGCAAGAGGTTATTTATGTTTTCACGCAAATCAGGCTTTAACCAAAATACTTTGGAAAAAACAGATGCCTTATAGAAATTCATTATTCCTAAAATAATTATAACCCTCTAAATGTTAACATCTCTTCCTACAAAGAATGGTATTATGCTAATACTGTTTATATATATGAATGTGAAATTATTGTATCATTGCTGTAGTACAGTGCAATGGTTTCTCCCTCCCCCCACCCCAAACCTCCCCCAGGAGATACATGCCTGGAGATACATGCCTGCTTACCAGGACCAATTTTCTACTTATTTAGCCAAAAATAATTGACCTTTGAAAGTCATAACCCAAGTAGTTGCATTTAAACTAAAATCTAAAGACAAACCCAGTCTTTCAGACATTCTCTCCTTCCAGTCTCCTGGTCTTTTTTTGACACTCCCCTCCGCATAAGTCTTACCAGATACAGTGAAGTAAAGGAAATTTCATAATAGAATATCATTTTGTTATATTTCATTCATGCTGTAGATGAAAAATTAGTAATATTTTACTAGAAAATGAACTTCCAGTGTTAGTGCTCTTTTATGAACATGCATATTCACTTACTTACAAAGAGTAAACAGCATATACCCAAGTGCCTAGAGACAGAGAAATTATGAAAGTCCCTAACTTCTATATTCGTGTTACATTAATTTGAGTCTACATAAAAAGAGATCAAATTTGTGAGGGATGGAGGGAAAAAACTGAAGAGACTTCTTATTTGCAGCTTTTATTATTACTGGTAGAGCAATAAATTAGATACAGAATAATATGTTTGGTTTCTCTAATTTATGGCATTTTGTTAACGTTGTCCCTGAATGAAATGCTGAACCAAATTCCTATGGCCTATGAAGACCTTGGTCAGAGTTCACTTCGGTAGTTTGAGAAGCTTATAAGCACAGATTCTTTATTTAGAACACTAATACAAGTATTATTAATTGGTGTCTTCTTATCCTCTGAGAATGCATTTAGCTCCAGTAGGTTCTTACCACTTGAAACTAACGGCTTACCCACTCAGATATTACATCTTATTTCCCCTTCCTAACTGCTCTTAGTGTTAAAGCCTTTGTCAGAATGGAGGATGAAAGGAGGATGGGAGACTTACACAAGTGGAAGCCCCTGCCTAGCTCTGTGCTCATAATAGGCAGTCTACACCCACTACTGTCACATCGCATGTTCTGTTTCCTCTAAAATAGTGTGCTCTAGTGACCTTCAGGGAGGCTTTACAGTCCAATGGTCTGCATTTGAGAGTTTCTCCCACAACTGACTTGTTGGAAACTGTGTGAGCTTGGCAAATAATTTCTCTCTGCCTGGGTCTCTTCATCTGCTAGATACAGTAACAGCACCTTGTACAGCATAGTTGAGAGGATTAAATAAATTAATATATTCCAAAGGCTTGCCACAAGGCCTGAATGATTACATTGTGGTGGTGGTTTCTCTCACAAAGAAGCATTACTTTGCTCATGGAAACCAGAAGGCAACTAAGAGGCAATAATTCTGCTCTCTACAGTCCTTTATATACTAAAGGAATATTGGTGGTTCCTGTGAAATGGCCCCCAAAATACTACTGTTCCTCTCATAAAGGAATGGAAAAGAAAACACCACGTGCTTTCACAAGCATTATCTCATTTAATCCTCAGAACAATTCTTGCAAGATAGATTAGCCAGTTTTTACGTGTGAGAGACCTGAAGCCTGACACAGATCAAATGGCTACTGGATAACAAAGTCAAGATTTAGAGGCTGAATTGCTGGCATGTGGGCCATAGCTGTTTTCCTCCCTTTCAAGATGTGGCAAATTGAAAGAGACCTCACCAGTCTAATCCATCTGCCTCTTCTCCCTTCACGTGAGAGATGGCACACATGGTAGACACTCAAATGACGCCTGCTCATTAACCAGTTACTTTTTTTTCCTAAAAAGAAAATACACATTTTGCATCTTGAATATTGCAGTGGTTTATTTGCACTAAATGAGCATCTATGACTGCAGAAAAGTAAAACAGAACTTCATATGTGAGACAATTATCCTAATGCAACCTATATCCTCTTCTCCTTAGTATTACAAAGTCTGAATTAATGAGAAAGCATAATTCTAGTAGCTTCCTATCCTCATCCTATTATGATCTTGTTTATTTCTTTAAAGAAAATGGCCCTAGAATTTTTGCCTTTGGCCAAAGACCATAAAATTCTTATCTGGTTATAACTTTGTCTAAAAATAAGAAAACGGGATCCCTGGGTGGCACAGCAGTTTAGCGCCTGCCTTCGGCCCAGGGCGCGATCCTGGAGACCCAGGATCAAATCCCACGTCGGGCTCCCGGTGCATGGAGCATGCTTCTCCCTCTGCCTATGTCTCTGCCTCTCTCTCTCTCTCTCTCTGTGACTATCATAAATAAAAAATAAATAAAATAAAAATAAAAATAAAATAATAAGAAAACCATATGAACAACAGTTATTTTCCACCTAAGGTAATAATAAAGATAATAGTGTTTACATGTAATCAGGCACTTGTATCATCGGGGACTTTAGAGAATCAAATTTCTAAATAAAGTTATCTTTACGGCATCTTTTTCAAACTGACACACAGCTATGACAATACTATTGCTATTTTGCTCAGCTAAATCATGTCTGAAATGTTTCTGTGACTGAAACCCTTTCATCCTTATCCTGCTTATGCTAGTCACTTCAGGACCTATCCACCATTCCATCCATCCTTTCAGCCATATTTATGTCTCTAACTATATATTTAGGTTTATATTCATCACCTGTATTTATATATTTATTTTGCTCTCCTCATGGCACAGAGCAGAAGACTCTCTCACTGACTAGTTGTGTAATATAATTACATAAACTTAGGAAAGTTACCTGACCTCACTGTTCCTCACCTTTTAACCTTTATTATGTGTCACCCACTGTGCCAGTTGCTCTGTTTCACTTATTGTCATGTAAATGTAAAAGGAGAGGCCAAAAAGCTTAAATAACTTACCCATGTGTCATGGCTGTAAGTAGCAGAGCCAGAATTCAAATACACATCTGTTTAAAACCTTTGCTGAGCACTGCCAAAGCATAGTACCTCCCCTGACCACATTGCCTCTAGAGCATTAATTTGGTGAAGGTTTTCATACTGCCACCCTCCATACACACCCCCACTGTGCCCCCAACTAACTGCTCTTACAGGTATAAATATGTAATATCCCACTTAATAATGTCATCATTTTTTTTCCACGCCAGCAATCCTGAGGGATATGACACACTTACACTAGTGGCTTAACATGGCTTCTCAAAATATGAGTTTCAGGATCTGGGTGACAAGGAGCAAGTGTAGTTTGAAGAATCCCCCTTCATGGGCAGCCCGGGTGGCTCAGTGGTTTAGCGCCGCCTTCAGCCCAGGGTGTGATCCTGGAGACCTGGGATCGAGTCCCACATCGGGCTCCCTGCATGGAGCCTGCTTCTCCCTCTGACTGTGTCTCTGCCTCTCTCTCTCTCTCTGTTTCTCTCATAAATAAATAAAATCTTGAAGAATCCCCCTTCTTTAATGAGATCTAAATATGTACTAAAATATAACAATCTAGAGTATCAGCAAGACACTATTCTCAGCACTTCCCTTGTGTTCACTCATTTAATCCTCACAACTTTGAAGTTAGGTCTCTTATTATCATTTTACTGACTAAACTACTTAGATGCAAGGAGATTAAGTACTTTGCTCAATTTTTGCTCAATTTTTTGCTCAATTTTGCTCAATTTTTTGCAAGGATGAACCATATACTCAGTGCTGTCCTGGTAGACTCCAACTTGGAAGGACACCTGGTTAAAAAATTCAGAGTGTAAATTACTACTACTGTCCCCATTCTCACTTCTCCTTCTCCTCCTCCTCCTCCTCCTCCTCTTCTTCTTCTTCTTCTGATTTAATTTATTTGAGAGAGTGAGTGTGTACAAAGTAGGGGTGGGGCAGAGAGAGAGGGAGAGAGAGTCCCAGGCAGACTCCACGGTGAGCACAGAGCCCACCGTAGGGCTCAATCTCATGACCCTGAGATCAGGACCTGAGTCAAAACCAAGAGTCTGTCACTTAACGGACAGTGCCACCTAGGCAATCCTCTCACTTCTTTTCAAGTGTCAGTTTTCTCACAGGCTTCTCAACAAATAGCCCATTGACTTCTAGTTCTTTGCACCAGTAGATGCTTAAGAAATGTTATCTTGTGGTACCTGGGTGGCTCAGTCAGTTAAGCATCCGACTCATGATTTTGGCTCAGGTCATGATCTAAGGTTCATGAGATCAAGCCCTAAGTTGGGCTCCCCACTCAGTGCAGAGTCCCTTTGGACTCTCTCCCTCTCCCTCCATCCCTCCCCACCCCCACACACTCTCTCTCAAATAAATAAATGCATCTTTTAAAAAAGAAAAAGAAATTATATCTGGTTAGCTTGAAACAACTAAGTGTTTGGCAAGAATGTGTAGTATAGTAGTTAAAAGAGTGCAGACTCTCAAGTCTATCAGACAGACCTGTCCCACCACTTACTAGTTACGTTAATGTAGACAAGTTACTTCACCTTCTTCCTTGACTGTGAAATTGGGACAATAATAATATTATCATCATGAAATGACTGTGAGGGTAAACAGAGAAATGCTGTAAAGTCCATGGTACACATAGTAAATATTAGTCGTTACTAGTAATAGTTAATGTGTTCTTTACTGAGCAGGTTTTCTCATGTGCTTTCTTACTCAAAACCTTTTTAATATAATTCTGTGGCTTGGCTTTGAGGCAGAGACTTTGGAAGTAATTTTAATCCTTTCAAATACCAGAATACCATTTCATACTTCCCTAAATTTCCTACATTAAGATTTAAGAAGTCTTAATATTAGGGGCACCTGGGTGGCTCAGTCACTTAAGCATCTGACTCTTGATCTCAGCTCAGGTCTTGATCTCAGGGTTGTGAGTTCAAGCCCTGCATTGGAGTCCATACTGGGCATGAAGCCTATTTGAGGAAAAAAGTATTTTTTTTTTTAAGATTTTATTTACTTATGAGAGAGAGAGACAGCACAAGTGGATGTGGGGGGGAGGGCAGAGGAAAAAGGAGAAGCTGACTCCTCGCTGAGCTGGGAGCCCAGTGCAGGGCTTAATCCCAGAACCCCAAGACCATGACCTGAGCTGAAGGCAGATGCTTAACCGACTGAACCACCCAGGCGCCCCAAGAAGGAGTCTTAACATTAAAGAGCAGCTACATTTACAGTAGTTCAACAAAGCAAGTTAGTACAGATAATTTAAATGATACCGTCATAGTGCCTTCATTTTCATTGATCATTTTTTCAGAACATCTTTTTTGTTATGTACTTTATGAATTTAAAACATGACTAAAGATGAATTTCTTAATATGTACAGTATGTTTTCTGAGCCTGTTAATTCTTTAAAGAAATTAAAGGAAAAATAATGAAGACATGTTATACAGGTACTTAATTTTTTTTAATCTGTGGTAGTACTATGGTAATTAATGCTTATTTTATGCAAACTAGACTATATCTGTTAACGGACACATTACTGTCAAGAAAATATTACTTGTCTTAATTATCAGTAATGAAGCAGGGATAAGCTGCTCACTTAGATATAATATATCTAATGACCTTTTCAGTTAGAGGTTGTGATGAAAGGTATCAGTTTCACAAATTATGCTTCATTCAGCTTCTGGCCTTTGTGTAGATTAATGTTTTGTGGATGAGTTTTAAAGTCTGGCATAAATTGTGTTTGGTGTTTAAAATTGATTTAGTGTCTTGCTTTTAGTACATCATTTTCTCGTTTATAAAGCCTCAATTTTATCATCAAGCTTAAAAAAATAGTCCATAGTAAATCTAGGACACTTTGCTAACTGCCAATGTTCTTTTAACCTTACCAAATAAAACAGTACATATATTTACAATTGTTTAATCAAAGGACAAGTTTCTTTGTTATTTCTAAATTTAGGGCAATGAGTACAATATTTATAATGACAATTTTGAATTAGGAATATATTTATAATACTATTTTTCCTAATTAGATTTCCTGAGCTAACAAAAAGCTGATTATTGTGATAGAATTCGTTATATCCCTTAATCAGCCTCTTACTAAATGATACATATCTTATCTCAGAGTACTGAAACATCATTCAAGGACTCATAGATTTAGCCTTGTATTCAGACCAATAGGAAAATTGCTCCCATGTTTTATGTAATTAAGGATTTAAATTTTGGAGGTTGATGCAATGTAGCAAATCGTTTTCAGATTTTGTAGGCTATAAAACCCTTTCTTTCTATGAAATCATATTAGAGACCCAACAAAGAAATCTAACAAAATTGGAGCCGCTCTGCTTGAATAGAAAAGTATTCCTATGGTAACTTGAAGGAATGCAGTACTCTCAAAGAGCAGATTTTTGATACTATGATCCTGTTGGTTCTATTATTAACAGAGCCCAAATACTAAAGCAGGAAAGAAGGGTACAGACCATCTTTTTCAGCTCCCTCATTCTAACAATGATGCATCTAAAATTTAAAGGTATAATGTGACCAGCCTAAGTTTCTGTGGTCAATACAGTGCTTTGATCTGAAATCTAAAAAATTTTGGGGTGAATGGGTAGCTCAGTCGGCTAAGCGTCTGACTCTTGATCTCAGCTCAGGTCTTCATCTAAGGGTCATGAGGTCAAGCCCTGCATGGAGCCTACTAAAAAGGTTAAAAATAAAAATTAAATCTAAAACAAATTATAGTACTTACAATGATGGAATATCTTTCTTACTCTCTGTTGCCCTACTACTATAATAATGAATTTTGAAAACTCTTTGATTTAAAGAACAGTTTCCAAGTTGCCTCATCTTTGCATTAAAAAAAAAGCCATAGGTTTCCATTTTCAAGGACACAGTAAAGTGTCTTACTTGTCCCAAAACATTGACTATTTACTTCTTGCTCCGTTGCTCTTTTTGGAATTATGTAGAATGATGGGTCCTGATTTTCCACTCTGGCTTTTCCAAGGAGCAGGAGTAGGACTGGGTCAACAGAGCAGGAATTTTCCTGTGCTATACTTAAATTCTTTCAGTTCCTCAAAGATGTATTCACACACGGTGTTCCCTCAGATTGAAATTCTCCATTTAACAGCTCCTCCAATCAGCTTAACTTGTATTTATCCTTCATGCTATGGTTTAAATGTCACTGCCTCCTTTGGGCCTTCCCTGATCCATCCACACCAAGTCTGGATTGGATACCACTCATTTGTGCTCTCACAGCATCCTTAACTGTCTCTTATCATAAGCAGTTACCATGCTGCAGTGCAATTACTTCTACCATCCCCTTCTACACTTCCATAAATATGGAGACCACAAATGTCTTGTTCATCATTGAATCTCTAAGGTCTAGCAGAGTTCTGACACATGGCTAGTGCCCTATAGCTAGCTGGGGAAGGAAGGGAAGGACAAAGACTCCCGTTTCCTCAAAAGAGGTAACATATTGAATGGAGTAAGTCTTAGACTGGCTTCTTGTTGAAGAACAGCCACTGACTTCCTATGTGACTTTGGAAGAGTTATCTACCTATAAACTTTTTGTTTCCCTTTCCAGTAGGATGATAATACTTTCTGTGCCTAGTTTTTGTGTTCTTCCTGCAGAAGTGAAAGTTTTCTCTGTATCAGAGCTTTCTTCTCAGTTTCTGAAGTATAATGGAGGAGAAAGTCACTTTTTCCGTAAGATATCAGGTTAAAGACACTTCTCTTGGAAAATCATTTCTTAAAAATCATCTTGTTTTTTCCCCAGGTCCCAAGAAATTGAATAATGGGCCAACTTCTTCATTCATAAATAAGCCCATGGACTTTTAATGGTGATGATATTCTTTAAATGAAGTACTTGTGATTATTCTTGAGAATTTTTAGGATTTTGTTTCTTTGTTTCTGCCTTGAGATAGTACTTATACAACTTATAATTTAACACATGTAGTAGGTAGCTATGATGGAATTATTGTCTACAGTGTAAAATGTCTTAACTTGTTTCAGTCAAAAATGAGGAATTTAAATGCACCTAATCGGGTCTCATCAAAAGCAGTACCACTCTCCCAATTATTAATTATATTTTATATTGGTTAGAGCAATTGATAAAGTGACTAGGGTACAAGTAATAGAAGAGGTAAGGGAATTGTCCCACTTATTTTTTTCAGAAAGTTCAGAAAGAAAAAGTTAATTTCAAGAAAAAGACCCTTTAAACTTGAGTATCAGGGAAAATAAATTTTTTGAGAACTTTTAAGGGAAAATAATGCATGAACATAGCCAGAACAGCAGTTTATATTTAACAGAACTAAATGGCCACATTTTCAAGTAAAGTACGCCCTGGCATTTGAACAGCTGTTATATCTAAATCAGATTTGAATACTGTTGTTTAACCTTCCCAGCTGTAGCGGGGGTGGTTTGTTAGTCTAATTCAGTATAAAATATGCATAGTATACTTAAATTTGAAACTTTAAATACACATTTGTATTAAAATGATAAATTTTAGTCATATAAGCCTATTTTAGATAAGCTCATTATCTTTCTGTGAGTTATATATTATTCTCAACTATATTGTATGTTTGCACAGATTTTAAACAATTAAAATATCCTCAAACTCTTCCCATGTGATTTATGGGGTTTCTTTTTTTTTTTTTTACTTTTGTGTTAGTAATGAACCAAAAATATATACATTTATCTACATATAATTGTATTGATGTATTCATAAAATAGTCTGAATTATATTTTTCCTTTATTTCTTTCTACCTGATTCTCTGACCGCAACCACATTTTCTTTACTAATACAGTCGTAGAAATGGAGTGAGACAAGGCAAAATAGGAAGGCAAAATAAAAGGCCAGTAGTACTTCTTGATCTTACAGGGCTGAGGCTAAAAGGGGTTAAGATCAAAATACATATGACCATGTAACAGATGAACATAGTGAATAAAATTTTTCATAGAGTACTGCTATACTAGAAAATACTGCCTGGTGTTTGAAAAAGGTAATTTCGTAATAAACACAAATGCTCATAGGTATACATCACAATTGCATGTACACACACATACAGATACATACAGAAATAATTATGGATGTATCTGTATGTGTATGTATGTGTCTTTATGTCTTATATACATAGATATATTACCTAGCTTTGTCTTTAGGAAAGCTTACAAACAGTAACAACTGAAGGAATACCCCAAGTACCCAGATATTGATTTCTAAATATCTTCCCTTGCTAATTAAAAAAAAAAAAAAGGCAGGGAGGGAAGGAGGTACCTCCAGGCAAAATAGCTAATTCTAGGGGTAAGGCACAGAAAGTGTAACATGAGACTAGAAGTTTTGTCAAAAAAAATAGGGAGGTACTCAGAGAATGATGAGTCCATAAGAAAAGGCACAGAAGCCACTTTGAAGAGGACCCTTCTAACCAAATCTGGGAAACTTGAGTTTCAAAGTAAATAATAGAAGATAACCCACTGAGTAGAATGGAAATCTATGCGTCCATACTGCTACAGATACATACATACATACATACATGGACGGATACATAAAAAGAGAAACCTCTTTATAGTAGAATACCAAATAATAAACATCAAAGCAATGATGACATAGAAAATTACTATTTGACATTGCTTTGTCTGCTTCAGTTGGGAGTTTTCAATGGAGGCTCAGGTTGATCAATGGGTTTGATGTCAGAATACTGACAGAATCTGAGAACATTGCCCTTACAAACTACTAATCAGTTACAAAGAGAAAAAGGGTGATTTTACAGTGGAAAACCTGATGAACAGCATGGCAGGTGACCATCACAGGTGGATCGACATCATGTATAGCACATCACCTAGATGTGAAGCCCTAGAAGAACAGAATATCATCTTAGTGTCTTCCCTGCCCAAAAAGCATGATCAGGAGGAAAAAGAAGGTAGACCTACATTTATGTTTAGCCTACAGTAAAAGTCATGTGTTCTTGAAAAACTGTCAACCTGAGAGGCAAGGAGGGACTGAGAATATGAGAAGAGAATGGATATTCTGATATTGCTGGGGCAATTGACAGAAATGAAAATGGGGTCTGTGGATTGGTGCTAGTGTCATATCAGTGTTGATTTCCATACTTTAACAATTGCATGAGAACTATGTAAGAGAATGTCCTTCCTTGGGAAATACCCACCGAATATTTAGGGGTGATGGGAATCGTATATGCCGATTATTCTTAAATCGTTCAGAAAAGGTTAATCATGGGTATATAAATATATTTGGAGAAGTATACCTATATTTTTTTAAAGTATACCTATATTTAAAGGAAAATAATTTAAAGAAAGATGAAGCAAATGTTGTGAAGTGTTAAAAGTTGGGGAACCTACTGTGAAGGATATGAGAATTTTGTTCTATTCTTGCATGTTTATTTATGTTTGAAAATATTTCAACAAGTTAAAATGTTTGTCTAAAAGGTGATTTAAGTATCTCAATCAAATACATTAATATTTCTGCAGTAAAACTTATGAGTACTCACACAAGGCAGATTAATAAAAACTATAAATAGCTTTATGAAAGTTCAGGCTTTGCCACCAAATGAGTTAAGGTATTCACAGTATTTTAGATTTGGAGGGATTGAAGATAAAGATAGTAGATCTTTATAAGGTATCAGAGTCCCAGATAAGTATTCCTATATCACACATAGTGTAGGAGAACCAAGTCCAGAACCAAAGTCTCCTGATTCCCAATCCAGTAGTCCTTGTGTGACAGATTCCTGAAGGAAGATAGGGACATTTGTATTCAAAATCTGATCTTTGGGAATTCGTTTAGGAAAGTGTTAGATTTATAAAATGGCCCTTAAATCCATATCATTGGTTTCACCTAGAGGGCATGTTCCATGTTGCAATTTTCAAATTCATCTCAAAGAAGTATAGAAAAGCTTCTTCTTTTCCTCCCTTATTCCCAATAGGGTGATATAAATGTAGGAGTGAGTACATTTTTTTTCCTCTTCTCTCTGCCTCTCATCCCCTTCCCAGCTCTCTTACCCTGTAAGATTTTCTTCCTCTCTACAGAATTATAGCATAGACTTGGGCTTCAGTCACTATTTTTTTCTGATTCTGATTTACCAATCACTTGAATAAGACCTAAAATGTTGAAGGATAATAACATACAATATCCTATTAGTTTTAGGTGTACATCATAGTAATTCATTATTTTTATACATTATGAAATGATCCCTACAATTAGTCTAGTTACCATCTATCACCATACAAAGTAATTACAATATATTGAATACATTCCCTGTGCCATACATTACATCCCCATGCCCAATGTATTTTAAAGTTTTATTTATTTTTTAAAAGATTTTATTTATTTATTCATGAGACACAGGCAGAGGGAGAAACAGGCTCCATTCAGGGAGCCCCATATGGGACTCGACCCTGGGGCTCCAGGATCACGCCCTGGGCCGAAGGCAGGAGCCACACCGCTGAGCCACCCAGGGATCCCCTGTTTTAAAGTTTTAAATAGCCATTGACTTGAACTGTTGTATTAAAAAAAGAAAAAAAAACTTCTCTCGAACATGTTTCTCCCTATACTATTTTGTATAGTTAACACTTTTGTACTCAAGGATTTCCTTTTCCTCTTTTTAGTGTCCTTGTCTTATCAGGAAAAGAAATATTTTGGGATATTTTCAGTTATATAGCCAATATGGATAAGTCCATTTCAAGGGTTGCATGCTATTATTTAAACTGTCACAGTTGCTTAAGTAGGTTTTTAGTAAGCTGCTTCTGTCTCTTAATATTTTTATTCTTCAAATCCTTTTAAAAGATTTTTCTGGAAATAACCAAGAATTGTTACAGTCTTGCTACTTAAATATCTACATGATTAAAATAAGATTGCTTATGAGTAAAAGTATGCCATTGCCTTAATTAACTTCTAATGTCTTTCAACTTATGCCTTTAGATTGAATATCAACTGTTAGCACAGTAGGAAGCAAATAATATATTTATAATTATTATTATATAATATATATATAATTATATTTCTGTCTATTCTTCTAAATTTTTCTTATTTAGTAAATAAAATTATAATTGCATTTCCCAAGTAAACTTCTTTAGTCACCCATAATTACATAACAGGTGTCTGGGGTTATAATAAACATGTTAAGACAGAAGGGTTTTGAACACTAGCATTCTAAGATTTTATTTAAATAATTAGGCTTGAGGGACGCCTGGGTGGCTCAGTGGTTAAGCGTCTGCCTTTGGCCCGGGGCGTGATCATGGAGTCCTGGGATTGAGTCCCCGCCTCCGTCTCCCTGCATGGAGCCTGCTTCTCCCTCTGCCTGTGTCTCTGCCTCTCTATCTTTCATGAATAAATAAATAATCTTTAAAAAAAAATTATAATTAGGCTTGAATTAAAAATATATGTAGGAGAAGAGAGGAATGGCAATTTTTTATTTACTGTATATGGAATTTCAGTTGGGATAATATGGAAGTTCTAGAGATGAGTAGTGGTACAACAGTGGAAATGTACCTTAATGACACTGAAATATACATTTAAAAATGTTTAATGATAAATTTTATGTTTTGTATATTTTATCACTATATGTATTTAAAATCTCATATATAGATTTTCATCTGTATGTGTTTCTTCCTTGTCATGGGCTTTTGCCAGCATTTAGCCTTTTTTTTTTTTTTAAGATTTTATTTATTTATTCCTGAGAGACGCAGAGAGAGAGGGAGAGAGAGAGGCAGAGACACAGGCAGAGGGAGAAGCAGGCTCCACGCAGGGAGCCTGACATGGGACTCGATCCTGGGTCTCCAGGATCACACCCTCGGCTGAAGGCGGCGCTAAACCGCTGAGCCATCCGGGCTGCCCCCAGCATTTAGCCTTTAACCATAATATATGCTGTTTATTCACTTAATATATGTTACATTTTCATTCTATGTTAGGTATATATTCTGACTGTAAAAAATTATTGAAAGGTATTTTTAATTGACTCCACCATATTCTTTAGTTATGTGATCTTACATAAGGTACTCAACTGCTCTAAACTTCAGTTTTCTTATGTATAAAATAAGGATAATAATACCTATTCAAAAGGCTGTTACGAGGAGTAGTTAACATAAAAATTTTTATTGGGAAAATGAATGTTATTCATGTAAAGCACTTAGCACACAGTAAAATGCATAGAAAGCACTTGAGAAATTATAGGTGCTAGCACTTTTTATTAAACATTGCAGGGGCACCAGGCTGGCTTTCAGAGAAGTATGCAGCTCTTGATCTCAGGGTTGTGAGTTCAAGCCCCACAATGGGTATAGAGATTACTAAAATAATAATAATAAACTTAAACTTTGCAGTTATTTTTGTATCTGTTGCTTGCATTTCTTGTCTGTCTTTGGGGTTGCATATATGGGTTATATCTTATAGTAACTGCCTGTAGTCTCTTTGTTTACTTGACTTGCTAAACATGACACACAAAAAGGATCCCCTGACCCTGTGTTTGTCTCTTTGGACCCCTTCAGCTTTCCAGGCATTGCACCAGTGGCTTAGTCAACAAGCCCACTAAATGAGGGAAACAGAAAGAAGACCAGCATGCTACATGCTGGTATTTCTGCAAAACAACCCTCATTGCCCAGCTATCCCCAGAGAGCTTGAAACAATTCTAACATCTTTCAGAATTAGATAGTCTCCTTATTCATTCATCTTGTGGGATTGTTAGTTTTAAGCAATTACTATTGATCAAAAAGGTTCAACAACAACAACAACAACAAAAAGTTTAAACAGTGTTTTTCAAAGTATGCATATCCTACCTTTAGCATAATTTATAGATTTAAAATCTGCTTCATTTATGAGAGGATTTAGGCAGATACCTAGTTTCTATTATTATCACATTACTGAAATGCAAAATACCTAGACAGAAAGGAACCTCAGAAGTTTGTCTCTTCAATCCCTTTTCTCTAAGGACCTTGTATCTTATCTGTGGTTGTTATCCGACTGTCCTGGAACAAGCCTGTGATTTCTCTGTAGCAATCTGTGCCAGTACTTCACATTATATTTTTTAAGAAAACCAAAGTATTTTCTAATCGAAAAGTAAGTATTAGGACACTCATTTTTTTTCTTTTAGTTAATATTCCTTCTCCTAAAATAATTCTCAAATTGTTTGAAAATGAAGGCCAAGAACATAGAGGGAAGTAGAAATAACGTGAAATAGTTAAATATGTCAACTTTTGTGTATTTGTCCCAAAACTTAAAATTTTTAAATATTATATGCCCTCACATATTCAGCACTTTTAATTTCACCTAGAGCACACTTCTGAAATCTGATAGGAACAATATTGTGAAGTTTAATTATATTTTTATGGCCTATGCCATCTGTGCATTTGTTCTGTTTACAATATTAATAGAGTATTAAAAAAATAATACATTTAGTTTGCAGTGCAATCATCTTATCATAAATGCATCAAAGCAAATTATGTCTTATCATTTCGGATCCTGTTCTTACATGGTGGATTTTTGTATTTGTTTGAAAACAGAAATACTTCTCAGCTCCTAAAAACCTTTTGTGGTTGATTCAAGTAGAAGACACAAAACTCGTGTTTTTGGTACTTAAAACAAATTCTAATTTAGATGAAAGAAAACACTAGAATTGTTTAATATAGAGTAATATATGACTTAATGATTATTTACTGATATCTAAAAACTAAGACTTTTCAAGTCACCATGTAAATGTACCTATACATAATTGCTTTATTGTTAGGATCTTTATATTGAGGCAAACAGATAGATTTAAGAACTGTTACTTGAAACATGCATGCGCAAAATCTTTCTACTTGATAATTTAATAATTTATCCAAAAAAATATTATAAAGGTTAAAATTTCTCTACAACTAGAGTCTATTATCTATCTTAATAAATGATAATGATGGTTATATCTTATTTTTTAAAATTCTTTGAATAAAAAAAAAACAAGCCACCATTATCAAAACATCTATTAAGTTCTCTAGAGGCAAGAAATATGTATTAAATTAATCTTTGTGATGCTTAAACATTGCAAATGTTTGACATTCTGCATGTCAAATTTTCAGAATGACGTATTTTATACATAACACTATATAATATTTAGCGCCACATGTAAGTTCGTATATATCATTCCATATATATAACCATATGAAGTAAATCTTACTATTCATGTTCATAGGAATGCTGTCTAATATCCTTGATATTCAACTAAAGATAGCAACTTGTCAAAGTCTTTATTTTACCAGGTATAGTCTATTGAAGAATATTTTGGAGGTGCCTGGATGGCTCAGTCAGTCAAGTGTCTGGTTCTTGATTCCAATTCAGTTCATGATCTCAGGGTCATGAGATCAAACACCACATCCAGCTCTGTGCTCAGCAGGAGTCTGCTTGAGATTCTCGCCCTCCACACCTCCCACATACATATGTACTTTCTCCCTCTCTCACAAATAAATAAATAAATCTTTTTAAAAAATAAAAATGAATTTTAAAAAGTTTTGTATTAAGTAAACTCTCCCCCAACATGGGGCTTGAACTCATGACCCTAAGATCAAGAGTCCCATTCTCTATTGACGGGGCCAGCCTGGTGTCCTATATTGAAAATAAATTTTTATATACAACAAATATTGAATCATCCTTGTGTATCATAAGTGTGGATTGGATACATGTAATGGATTCACCTATCATGACCTCCCTTTACCTATTCTTTAACAATGTATTATTTTGTAATGTCTTCTGTGACTCACATATGTTCATATAATTCCAGGGTAAGAATTGATAAATTCTACTTTAACACTTGATCTTTCTTTTTTCTTTAAAAAGAAATCAAGTAATACATGACTAATTCTTTATTAGTTTTTTATTGTTGCTGTACCAAATTAGCACAAATTTAAAGGCTTAAAATATGTATTGTGTTCTGGTTCTGGAGATCGGAAGTCCCAAATCAATCTCATCTCACTGGAATAAAATCAAGGTGTCAGTAAGGCTAGTTCCTTCTGAAGGCTCTCAGAGAGAATCCATTTCTCCTTGCCTTTTCCAGTTCTAGAGGCTGCCAGCATTCCTTAGCTTATGGCCACATTACTGCAGGCTCTCCTTCCATCATCACATCACCTCTGACTTTGACCATCCTGCCTTTCTCTTATAAGAGTTCCTGTAATTACATTGGGTTTAAGACAATCTTCCCATTTCAGCATCCTTAATTTAATCACATATGAAAAATCTCTTTTACTATGTATCACATCTTCCCAGGTTCCAGGTATTAAGGGCATAGGTATCTTTGGGGGCATACAAGGGCATTAATACAGACTACCACACATTTTTATTTTTTAGTTTTAATTCCTTACAGTAGTATTGTTTCTGCCACAAAGCGTTTGCACTAACTCTTGAGTCTTCCTGAAATACCTTTTACATTGTCTCCTACCTAGATAATTCTTCCTACAGCTCCCAAAGTAATTTATACTGCACAGGGAAAACCTCTTACAGACTCTCTAACTAAATAAAATGTCTTCTCTTATACACCATGTACTTCATAGCACTTATCAGTTTATTTTTTTTATGTTTACCAATGTGATTCTTAGACTGACTTTTTTTTTTTTTTTAGACTGACATTTTTATCCCAATATACTTTATAAACTCTGTAAGGACAGGTACCATGAGTATATCATTGTTGTTGTTTTTTTCCACCTTACTATTTCCATTGTCTTTTCAGTAAATATTTGTGAAAGGAGTGAATAGAATAGTCTTTGCACATTTCATGTGATGTCTATTCCTGAATATTTTCTGAGGCTTTTTCTCCTTACACTTGTGAATGGAATCCTTTTTCTATTTTATTGCATTTTTGTATTAATGCTAAAGTTGATCTTGTATCTGGCTAATTTACTGAGCCCTCTCATTAATGCTAATAGTTTACTCTCTTGAATTTTGAATTTTGCAGGTAAATGATCATGTGGTCTACAAATGATTGTTTTTTCTCTCTTTCTATTAATATTTATACATTTTATTTCCTTTTATTGTCTGATTGCATTGTTCAGGACTTGCAATATAATGTTAAATATATTGGGGAAATTGACCATCAGCTTTTGCTCCTGATATCAGTATGATTTATTCTTTTGTGTTACTATTTTTAAAAATTTGCTTTAGATATTTTTAGATCTCATTTTTCAGTTAAAAGATGTTTCCTCCTATTTTCTAGTTTAAGAAGAGTTTTTAATTGAATATTTCTTCTGCTGCTTCTTCAGTCTTTTAATATAATAGTAAGTTCCTACTTTTATATTTAGATTGCTTCTTCCTTGCCATTCTCTCTCTTTTCTTTTGTAATGCCTATTAAACAGTGTTGAAGTTTTTAGATGTAGTGTCCATAACTTTTCTTTAATATTAATTTTTCTCTAATAATTTATTTTCTTCCTTTTTGACTTATATTCTGAGAGAATCCCTTTAGCCTATCTTCCAGCTCACTAATTTCTTCTTCAGTTGTGTTCATTCTATTCATTAATAGAAGTTTTCTTTATGACAGTCATAGTCTTATTTTCTATGTTTTCCAATTGGTTCCTTTCCTAACTTCGTATCTTAACCATTTGAGGATGTTAACTCTGTTGCAAAGTCTTCTTCTGTATGCTTTTTTATAAACTATTTCATAAGGTCTAATTTATTTTAGTAAAGTAGCCATGAATACTTAAATGTTTAAATGTCAAGTGATTCTTGGTTAGGCTCTTTGTATTTGAGATAAATATGGATCATGTATAGGTCTTTGTTTTTGTTTTTCTTTTTTACTGTTTCCTGGCTTAATCTGTCTCTAGGATTATAGAAGATGGGTAAGATGTGCTCCCAGGTTGAGAATGCCAGTAGTTGTCTTCTGAGAGTAGGCTTCCTTATGCCTTGGGGAATTCAGTAAATACCTGGGGTCACTGTTTGAGTTCTTGAATTTTATTTTTAAAGAATTTCTATCCATAATACAGAATAGTAAACCTGTAACTCCATGTTTTATTCCTACATTTTCTTTGTTTTTATGAATCTGTTTTCTGATTTCTCATTTATTCATCTTAAAAGTTTCTTGACTACTTCCTTTTCCATTCATTAAGTTTACTGTTATCCTTTAGGCAATTTCTTCCTTTGGTCTTGAAACACAACAAAGCCATTAAATTAAAGACTTCTATCTTATCTCAGATTTTTTTTTATTTATAAGCCTAATTACATTATGGAATGTAATTCTGATATTTAAATTTAGATTTTAAAATTTTAGCAGCATGTTATTCACAGCATAATTTGAAAACCAGTTTTCCATTAACTCCGAGTATATTGGCCATACTTCAGATTATAACATCAAAGATTTCAAGTTTTTTGGGATGCCTGGGTGGCTCAGGGGTTGAGTGTCTGCCTTTGGCTCAGGGTATGGTCCCATGGTTCCTGATAGAGTCCCACTGCCTATATTCTCCCTCTGCCTATATCTCTACCACTCTCTCTCTGTCTCTCATGAATAAATAAATAAAATATTTAAAAAACAAAAAAAAACAAAGTTTTCAAGTTTTTATTGATAGTGTCACATTATTTACTTAATTAGGGACCTTTTGATTTAAATATTATATAAGGTATCTAAAATATTCAAACTCATAGAAACAGAATAGAATGGTGGGTTGCTAGGAGTTGAGGGGAGGGGAAAATGGGGAATTATTGCTCAGTGGGCACAAAATTTCGTATTATACAAGATAAGTTTTAGGATTCTGTTCTACAACATAGTACCTATAGATAACAATACTGTATTGTATACTTTAAAGTATAAAAGAGGAAGGATGCCTGGGTGGTTCAGTCAGTTAAGTGTCTGACTCTTGGTTTGGCTCAGGTCATGATTTCATGGGTTATGAGATCAAGCCTCACGTCGAACTCTACACTCAGTAGAAAGTCTGCTTGAAAATTCTCTCCCTCTGTCCCTCCCTCCCTCAAATAAATAAATCTTTAAAAAATAATAAAATAAAATATAAAAGAGGCTAGATCTCTTATTAAATGTTCTTACCAAAAAAAGACAAAAACTCCACTACAAAGGGACACAAGGAAACTTTTTCAAGTGATAGATATATTTAATGCTTTGATTGTGGTGATATTATAATGGTTGTGTGTGTATGTCCCAAATCATCTAGATGTAAATATTAAATGAGTACAATTTTTTGTATATCAGTTATACCTCAATAAAAGTAAATGAATAAAATACTTATTTACTATAATCTTGCCAGATCTAGAAGAGAAGTTCTAAAAGAACCAATTAGTAAGAAAGTGAGAGCCAACTAATTGGTACTTTTTAAAGCTCTAGTATATCAGTACAAATGCCCTAAGAGATGACGCTGTTTTTTTTCCAGCAGTGAGAAAGAAGATTTAAACAATAGAGTTACAGAAGCTAGTTCACTTCTAGCTCATTATGAATCAAATATGATCCTTTCATTTAAGCTGCTCTTTTAGATTACCTGTGCCTGAGTCTCCACTATGTTAGTGTAACTGATCGAGTAAGTATGCAAGGAGAGGTGTTATTGGCATTCACAGTTTTGTTTGAAATAAAAATGTGATTTATTTCCCCACTTTTATGACTTTCTTTGGTAGCATATCCTTTTGGTCTTTAAAATATTTGAAACCTAACTAACTCTGTGAAAAGGGGGTCCTGAGTTAATTAATTTTATTAAATTGTTTACTGTGTAACAGTTTTCTGATCTATACATCTTACCATTGAATATTTTCAGTATTTGAGTCAAAACCATTTGAAAGAATATAAGCTCAAAATAGGCAATTGCTAGTGTGGAGCTCACACAAAACCAAATGTTTTAAGTAGGAAACCATCATGCATACAACAAACTTGGTGCCAGTTGGAAACAAGATGATGAGAAGCCATGGTAGAAACGAGATCTGAAATACCTTTTCCCAGAATTTTCCGTTGAAGGGTCTCTGTCTCCAAGAGAAGTCTTTGGAGGCCAATTAAGTTCACGCAAGAACAAGGAAACTGCCTCCAGGGAAGAGTAATGCCCTACTGAAAAAGCCAAGTCAGTATTAAGTGCCTAATATGTGCAAATGACTGGTACTAAAAGCCACTAAATATGATCCCTGTCTCCAAGAAGGAGTTTACCATGATAATTAATAAACTGCACTTTAGTGTTTGCAGACACCATGGATTTTAGTTCCAGCTCTGCCACTTAGTAATTATCCAGCTTTCAGCAAATATCTCAGTCTAATTCTAAGCCTCCTTTTCCTCATCTTGAGTAAAATGATATAATAATAAAAATACCTACGTAGTTCTAAGGATTAAATTATAAAGTACATGTGAATTACCCAGTACAATTACGGTACATCTTAAACACTCAATTTATATTAGCCACAAAATTAAGTGTCCTTGTATGGCAATCTTGTTTGAGAAACAAGATTTATACCCAGGACAAGCCAAATACCAATTCAAGATAATAATAAATTATTAGTTATCACTGTATGCTTTCTTTGATCACACTATATAAATAATGTACATGTGCATATTCCCTCCGCAAGCTGTTTGTTGCCTTCCTTGTACTATTCACAATCTTCAATATTTTTTACCAGCTTATCTTACTATATTGTAAGCTTTTTAAATGCAAGGGCTGTGTTTCTTTTTATAAATTTCTTGCACCCCCCATCACCCTACTACAGAGTAGACACTCAAATATTTATTGAATGTACAAATTAGAAGAGAATTATTGTTGGCCAGCATTATTAGCAAAGAGCATTATGGAGAAGATGAGATTTGAAAGGGATCTTGAAAAAGAAACAGGATTTGATTGGACAAAAAGAGGCAGAAGGCATTTGGGGGTGGGGTTGAAGGAAAATTGATACGTTAATAGGCATGAAATAACTAAAACACAGTAAGTACACCACACAATGAATAAGAATGGAGTCATTTGGGCAGCCCTGGTGGCTCAGCGGTTTAGTGCCACCTTCAGCCCAGGGCATGATCGTGGAGACCCGGGATCGAGTCTCATGTCAGGCTCCCTGCATGGAGCCTGCTTCTCCCTCTGCCTGTGTCTCTGCCTCTCTCTCTCTTTCCATCCCTCATGAATAAATAAAGTCTTAAAAAAAAAAAAAAAAAAGAATGGAGTCATTTAATTGTAGGGGAAAGAGACAATTGAAATAAATTTTTTACACTTCTTCATTTTACTAAAATATGAGAAAAATAAGACCCAGATAGTGACAGAATCAGGATTAGAATTCTTGCTTGTAGTAATGGAGCTTACAATGTAATAGGGGAGACTAGAACCTGTGGTTTAAGGCTGTCAGTTCCATCAAGGAAGAATTAGAGAGGTAATGACAAGCCCGGAGTTTACTTAGAAAACCTTCATGATATCCAAGCCCAAAGTGATAACGAAAACCAGAGTCAGAACAAGAGGAGTCAAATGTTGTGTTTTATTATGCTCTTTTACATTGGATGTGAATATTTATAGTTACAGTAAACATGGAAGCAGGTGGAGAACTGGTGAAAGTAGATATAATGCTGTGGTATACTGTAACTCAAAGTCTATGGTAACCTACTAGAACCATCAATGTAAAAAGCAAAATGTACTTTATTTTTAGATACTCTTTATGGAAATGCAGACAGGTTCCATAGAACCTAGGGATGATCAAAAACTTACCTGGGATACTTTTGAAAATGAAGGCTCTGCGTATACTATGTGATATTAGGTACTCTCATAACAAATCATACGCAGAAGAGCCATAGACAAATCAACCTTTCAGAAGTGGGCTGACGGTTTCTGACAGCAGTATAAAGCCGTCTTTCAGAGCCAGTAATTCAGTCAGGCCCATCTGAATCATTTCCTCTATAAATTGTCTTTAGTGGGATACAAGAAAAAGCACCAGTGAACTAATAATTATCCCTTCTTTGTCATCAGAGTGGCCTAGGTCAGGAAACTGCCACCTTAAAATTAATTTCATAAATTTTTATCTACCTGAAATTACCGTTGTTTTCTTAAAATATAACACATTTGTATGTGATCTGGTTTTTTAATACATATGGATCCAAAAAATCAGTATAATAGCAAAGATAAATCTGCACCTCAGAATTATTTTAGACTGATTTATTAAATCAAATATTTTGACCAAATATATTATTCATTTGTAATATACCAGTAGATATAGCTTTAGTCTTTTTATTTTTCTTTCCCTTCACTTTAACAAAAAATTATATTACATAATGAATTAAATCATAAACCTGCATATTAAAAATTGATCCATACTACAACTTTGTATTAATGATGCAGCTGATGAAAATAAGTATCAATAACCTAAAGATGCATGGTGCTAGGGACAAAGGTGGCATTTTACATTTTTATTAACACTTGTAATTTTCTCCTGCTTGATTTCTTTTAGGCCAAGCCCAATTTCTTCTAAACCATGGGTCAGTGAGCTCATGCTGATTCTCATATGAATGATGGGCTTGATTTTGCAAAGATATCACCAACTACCAATACCCAAGTCTAGCTACCATCATTATAAACAACCTAGAATAGAACAGTATGAATTTGAATGCGTTATTTTCTTTCATTTCACTAACTATGGCAATCCTGGACACTATCAAAATTGTGTATATTTGTAAAGTATTACATTTTTAAATGTTATTAATGTGATAATAACAAAATAGTATAAAACAAGCAAAATATTATCATGTTACACATATTTGTTATCCTTGCTAAACATCACAGAAAGAAAAAATACACCTTTATTTAAATGATCTTAATAAGGTAAAGTTTTGTATTAAATCATCTCTTACAACCAAATGTAAGTTTAAGAACAACAGGGTTTCATCAGAATATGATGCATATCTGCTTTAGTAGCTTTTCTACATCCTCCCAAATGAAAACAATATTATATTAATAAATCATAAGAGGTTTCTATTAGCTTGATAAATAAGTATGTTTAAAATACAAGTTAGAAAGGGATTTGTTTAAACACTTTAAGCCCTTATCATACTATTCTAGTGATGTCAAATACAATTTTCATTTTTAAAAGATTTTAGTTAGAAATTTAATCTTTGAAAATATTAATAACAGCTTACAGCAGGTAAGCTATAAAATAACACTGGATGCTGTCTATTTAGTTTCTGGTTGAAAAAGCACAGCAGTACTTTAGTTCATTACCTTTGAAAAAAACAGTAACAAGATAATACAGCTGCCTCTGATTAAGATGTAAATTCTTTCTAATTAGAATGTAAATTCTTACATTTAAATGAAGACATCAATTGTCAGGATGCCATATGATATCTTATTCCACCTTGCCTGAATGAAGCCCTCACTGCTCATCTATGGCACTAAAATAGTTTTGCAATCCCTTTGTTCTCTGATTCTTGTAATATTCTCTCTTCATGTTCCCTTTTCACATTGCTTTTGTTTGTTTTCCCCCTTGCATCTGATATTGTTGTGCCTTGGGATTTTGCAGAAATTTGGAATGAAAATTGAGTTCAGTCAGTGCCAGTATTTGCTTGTGCCTCAATTACTTCTGCTGAATTTTCCTCAATGCAAATCAGGCAGGTTGCATAAAGTGGTGCATGTATTTGAAATAATTAATTTTCCGTAAAATGATGGATCAAGTCCAATCAACCTTCATGAAATCTAAATAATAGAATAGAGAATTAGAAATTAATTAACATTTTGTGTTGTTAATACTTTATAGAATAAACTAGCAATAGTAAGTCTTACTGTTGATTCTAACTTTTTCTTTAGTAAATGTTGATGAAACCTGCTTCAATCATTTCTTTCCAGAAATATGCTAACAGGGAATCCTGTATCAATAACATTGAAGCAGAGGTTTCAAAGATTATATAAACAATTAACCATTGAGTTGAATTGTTCCTGCTTTTCTTTACTGAGCAATAGTGAAGTTTTGTCTTGAATAATGTACATCAGCTTATAGAAATCTGCTATTATATTGGATAATGCCATGAGCCTCTGGGCATAGTATCATACCTTCTTTTCCATCATGTTTCTTCAACCAAAAGAGGTATAGCTTTAGAGGCAAACCAGTTCAACCAACCTTATAGTGCTAGGGAAGGATAAACCTAGAAATTGAAAGAATGCTTTATGATACAAGGGCATCTCCCTAGTTTTTTTTTTTTTAACTTTTTATTATAGAAAGCTGCAAACATATACAACACAGACAAATATAATGAATCCTATGTACCCATCAGCCATCATTAGTTGTTAAGGAGCTAACAGGGAAATAAAACATGCAAACCTGAAGTAATAATGAGTAACTTGTAAATAATAAAGAGTAATGCACAATAGAAGCTAAAATGAACTTAGAAAACATTAGTGCTATGGATGATTGGAGAAGTCTGTGTTGAACAGGCAGAGAAGAAAAAATTACAGGTGGAGTGGAGATGCCATAAGAAGAGATTTAAGAATGAGCAAAGTGGGGAGCCTGGGTGGTTCGATCAGTTAAGCATCTGCCTTCAGCTCAAGTCATGATCCCAGAGTACTGGGATCAAGCCCTGCATATGGCTCCATGCTCAGCAGAGGATCTACTTCTCCCTATCTCTCTCTAGCTCTCCCCCTCTACTTGTGTATGTGCATGCAATCTCTAATAAATAAATAAAATCTTAAAAAAAAAAAAAAAGAAAAGAACACATTTTTTTTTAAAAAAGAATGAGCAAAGCCTTTGATAGTGTAGAAGAGACTGACATGATTTAAGCAGAAATTTCATATTTGTAAAAGTAGTTAAGTTTGGTAACATAAGGGAATACATTTTAGTTCAAATTAGCCAAAGATGTTTAGGCTTTGGAGTGACAGTATCAAAAATACCTTCTCTTTGCCCAAATAAAAATCTCTCTCTTATAATTAAGATCCTTTCCTTATTTCTCTCTTATCATGTTGACAAGTAGAAAGACATTTCTATTTACTAAAGAATGGATTACAAAGAGAAAAAATTTTCATCTCTAATCCAGCTAATTAAAATAGATGTTATTAACAAATCTGTAATGATAAATTTTACTATGTTGCATTTTACTTGACTTCTGTGCCCAGTATAATCAAGAAAAATGTCTCTTATTATTCATATAGTCCCTTGGAAGTTGTTTAAAACCACAATATATAGGGACACCTGGTTGGCTCAGTCTGCAGAGCATGCAACTCTTGGTTTTGCAGTCATGAGTAGAGGTTACTTGAAAAATAAAAAAAAAAAAAATTTTAAATGACATATTTGTTTTTGCACATTTCCTAAATTGTGGTATTATTTACATACAGTATTAGTTCCCATTGCTACTGTAACAAATTACCACAAATTTAGCAGCTTAAACAATGCAAATTTACTGTCTTACAGTTCTAAAGCACAGAAATCCAGAGTGAGTCTTACAGGGCTAAAATGAAGGAGTCAGCAGAATTGAGTTCCTTCTAGAGACTCTAGGGGAGAATCCATTTCCTTGCTTCTCCAGATCCTAGAGGTTGCCTGCATTCCTTGGCTCATGACCCCATTCCTCTATCCTCAAAGCTAATAATGTTAGGCTGAATGAGTCCTTCTTACACTGCCATCTCTCTGCCACTTTTAAGGAGCTTTGTGATTACATTGGGCCCCTGGAATAAACCTGGAGCATCTCCCTATTTTAGGGCCAACTGATGAGTAACCTTAATTTCATCTGTAACCTTCATTCCCCTTTGCTATGAAAAGTAACACATGGCAGGTTCCAGGAATTATGATGTGGGCATCTTTGAGGGGCCATTCTGCCTTTCATGGATTTCTTTCATATTTGCTCACAGTAATCACTTGGATAGACCATAGTACCAGACCTACTTCATTGGCTCAGAAAGGAATTCTTCCTTTGATGTACAATAAACTAATATTTATCATTTTAGCTGATTTTGAGGAAAAGAAAAAAAGAGAAATTAGGCTAAGTACTACAAACTTCAACAAGGACACCACCAAAGATTAGCATTTTTACAAAATTGTATGCTAAAATAAATCATTATAAACATGACCAAAAAATTATTTCAAAGAAGAAAGTAAGAAACTAGCCCCTTTTTTTTGGGTACTTACTATGTGGCAGGCACTGTATTCTACAGATATTCCTGCTTATAATCTTTAAGCACCTATAATTAAGTGTATTTTTCCTCCTTTTAATGGTAAGCAAGCTGAAGATGGATTACCTTAGGTATTCCCAAAAGACAGTTAATGGGAGATCTCAAAGTTTTCATACTATCCATGCTAAATTCTGTGAAAAGTGAATTGTATCAGTCAATCAGGAAATGTTTTTTCAGAGGACCAAGGCATTCAAAGTATTATGGAATCAACAAGCAAGTATGAGACATAATCCCTACCTTTAAGGAATTTATAATCCAGTGAGAAGTAGTATAACATCATGCTTTAAGCAAAGATGAAGATAGCCTTGATTTAGAATCCTTGTTCTTCTGGGGGTTTTTTTAAAAGATTTTTATTAAAAAAAAAAATTTTTTTATTTACTTACTTGAGAGAAAGAGCAGGGGGTAGGGGCAGAGGGAGAGGGAGAAGCCTACTCCGCACTAAGCAGGGAGCCCAATGCAGGACTGGATCCCATTGTGGGACTGGATCTCAGGGATCATGACCTGAGCCAAAGGCAGACACTTAACTGACTGAGCCACCCAGGTGCCCTGAATCCTTGTTCTTCTACTACTTAATCTTTTGCTATATGTGAGCCTAGCTTTCCAAGTACTCAGTAAATAGTAGCTGCAATTATTGTAATAAAGCTAACAGAACAAGGGCTGAGTTAATGATTACCCAGTCAAGGAATATAGGAGTTCAGTGGAAGAAAGACTAATTATAAGATGAGTGATTTCATGTTAAACTTGCAGGTATATACAAGGATTCTTGTGTTTATGAATGTCATGAGTAGCAGTGCAGTGTAGTGATTAAATGCTCCAGCTCTGGAAAAGAATGCCTGGTTTCAAATTCCATCTCTTTACTAATTGCCTGTTCCTCAGGTTCCTCATTTGTATAATAGGGATCGATATACTATCTACATCATGGGGCTAAATGAGAGGATTAACTGAATATGCAAAATGCTTAGATGAGTATCTGGAACATAATAAGTGCCACATAGGTGTTATTATTAGTATCAAGGATTCACCTTGTATAGCCCACCCTCAGTGACCCATTGTGGGTGACAGCAATAGTAAAGAATACATGTAGTCTCAATTTCCCAAAGCCGTAAGTGATTTGCACAGCTGGACAGCATCACTGGTAAGATACAACATATACCTACAATGTTCCTAGCAGTATGCTTTAGGTAATATAAAATAGCAAACACTCTTAATTTCTGTAAACCTCCCTGGCTAGGTGAGGAGACAAAAATCAATGTGGAAGAAATAGAGACTGATTAAGTTCTAAAATGAGGGTGAACTGGCTTCTCTAAGTACAGTAGGAATCAGAGAAGGAAGTCATTATGGATCATATCACCTTACTAGAGAAAGTAGGATTTAAACTAGACCTGGAATAACGGGTGGGATTTTATTGACTGGTGAGAAAATGATAGACAATTCTGAACGTGAAAAACTGCCCCCAGCCTGGAGTATCATACATCCTTTACTCTAAGCTTTCTCCCCAACCTGTTTAATAAGTAATAGCAAAGAAGAAAAAGAGTGAATGAGGCCACAAATGCCAAAAGCCCATAGAATCATAAGTAAATGTGTTTTATATTGAAGGAATTTAAGAACAAGGAATTCATGGTTAGAATTTAGATGTTCCAGGAACTTGGGTGGAAGAGAATTTACATCTTTATCTTCCTAACCTCCTACTGAAATTTAGTATTTTCTTAATTATGAGTACAGGCAATAAACCACAATTAGCATTAGCACTGATTATTTTTCATGTAAGATTATAACTATACAGGTATCTCAAAATACCATTTATATTTATCTCCTTTGGTATATATATTAGGCCTACTACTGTTCTTACTATTTAATAGTTAATTTAAAAAGCACAGGTATTACTATATCAAAAATGAGCTTATTATTTGATAACATTTCAATGCAATTTATTTCCTATGTAATCTAGTATAATTCATTTTATGCATTTAAAAGCATTATTCTGAGAAGGAGTTAATAGACTCTGCCATATTGCCAGATGAGTCCATGGCACTAGAATAGTGCTTCTATTTATGGACCTGGGAATATATCAGCTTTTTTGGTAACCACATCCATAGTTGATGAGATTGCAGTCAACTAAAATCCCTTTTTTGAACATGTTAGTTTATGCTATATTTATTCCCTAATACAGGCAATTAGCCTTACTATCCAGCCAGTGGCTGTAACTGATTGACAAATACCATGCAATTCTTAGAACAGCATTTTATTTTTTTTAATATTTTATTTGTTTATTCATGAGAGACACAGAGAGAGAGAGGCAGAGACACAGGCAGAGGGAGAAGCAGGCTCCATGCAGGTAGCCTGATGTGGGACTCGATCCCGGGACTCCAGGATCATGCCCTGTGCCAAAGGCAGGCACTAAACTGCTGAGCCACCCAGGGATCCCAGAACAGCATTTTATAAAAATGTTTACCTACCTAAATATAGAACTTAATATTAAACACCAGAAGTGATATCTTACAAGGTATTTCCTACATACATGCAGATAGGACTGCTAAATAAAAATTACATATCTCTCTTATATCTGGTTTTATTAAGATACAGTTGACATATAGTATTATATTAGTTGAAGGTGTGCAACAGGATTTGATACATGTATGTATTGGGAAATGATTACCACAATGCTTCATTAACATTCGTTACCTCACAGTTACAAAATTATTTTTTCTTGTGATGAGAATATTTAGGATTTAATTTCTTAGCAACTTTCAAATATACAGTACAGTATTATTAGCCGTAGTGACCATGCTATACATTGTATCCCAGTATTTATTTATCTTCTACCTTTGACTACCTTTACCCATTTCCATCACCACCACCCCCCTCTGGCAATCTGTTCTGTTTCTATGAGTTCAGTTTTTTTTAGATTCCACATATAAGTCAAATCAAACAATATTTGCCTTTCTCTTTGTGACTCATTACATTAGCACAATGCCTACAACAGCCATTCACATTACCACAAATGGCAGGATTTCCTTCTTTTATTTATGGCTGAATACTACTATATAGTATGTATGTATATGTGTGTGTGTACCACATTTTCTTTGTCCATTCATCTTGCAGTGAACACTTAGGTTGTTTCCATGTCTTGGCTATTGTAAATAATGCTGCAATCTTACATGAGGGCACTGATATCTCTTCAAGATAGTGATTTCATTTCCTAACCCAGAAATGAAATCCCTGAATTATATGGTAGTTTTTGTTTGTTTTAAGACACATGAATCATCTTTTTCTTTATGTATAAGTGAGTTCTTTATGTATTTTGGAAGTTAACCTTTATCAGATATATGATTTACAAATATTTCCTCCCATTCCATTGGTTACCTTTTCATTGTGTTCATAGTTTCCTTTGCTGTGCAGAAGTTTGTTAGTTTAATGTAGTCCCACTTATTTATTTTTGCTTTTGTTGCTTTTACTTTTAGTGTCAAATACCAAAAAAATCATTGCTGAGACTCACATCAAGGAGCTTACCTCCTGTTTACCCCCTGTGTTTCCTTCTAGGAGTTTTATGGTTTCAAGTCTTTAATCCATTTTGAGTTGATTTATGTTTATGGTATTAGATAAGAGTCCAGTTTCATTATTTGCATGAAGCTATCTGGTTTTTCCAGCACCATTTATTGAAGAGACTATCCTGTCCCTATTGTATATTTTTGGCTTCTTTGTCAAAAATTAATTGACTACGTATGTGTGGGTTTATTTCTCGTCTCTTTGTTCCATTGATCTATATGCCCATTGTATGTTATTGCCACAGTTTACAGTTTGAAGTCAAGAAGTGTGATGCCTCCAGCTTTGTTCTCCTTTCTCAAGATTGTTTTGGCTATCCTGGTTCTTTTATGGTTGCATACAAATTTTAGGATTATGTGTTCTATTTCTGTGAAAATGCCATTGGAATTTTGATTGAGATTGCATTGACACTATAGATTGCTTTGGGTAGTATGAACATTTTAACAATAATAACTTTTCCAATATATGAGCATAGAATTTCTTTCCATTTATTTGTGTTCTTCAATTTTTTTCATCAATATCTTTTCAGTATACAGACCTTTTACCTCCTTGGTTAAATTTATTCCTAGGTATTTATTCTTTTTGGTGCAATCAATTGTAAATGGGTTTGTTTTTCTAGTTGCTCTTTCTGATAGCTTATTGTTAGTATATAGAAATGCAGTTTTCTTGTATATTGAATTTGCATCCTGCAACTTGGCTATATTTGTTTATTAGTTCCAACAGCTTCTTGTGGAGTCTTTAGGGTTTTCTATATATAATACCATCTCTTCTGCTAAAGTAAAGGCAGTTTCACTTCTTCCTTTCTGATTTAGATGCCTTTTATTTCTTTTTCTTGCCTAATTGCTTTAGCTATGACGTCCAATACTATATTGAATAAAAGTGGCAAAAATAGAGATCCTAGTCTTTTTCCTGATTCTAGAGGAAATACTTTCAGCTTTTCACTGTTGAGTATCATGTTAGCTGTAGGCTTGTCATATGTGGCCTTTATTATGTTGAAGTACATTTCCTAAACCGAGTTTGTTGAGAGTTTTTATGGGTGTTGAATTTTGTCAGATGCCTTTTCTGTACTTACTGAAATGATATGATTTTTATCCTTCATTTTGTTAGTGTGGTATATCACATTGATTTGCAGATGTTGAACCATCATTGCATCCTTGTAATAAATTGCATTTGATCCTGACATATGATCCTTTTAATGTACTTTCTATATGGAAACAAATCTGCCAAACAAGAATTATATATCTCTTCTAAAAACAGAGGTGCTTTTTTGGTTCATCTTGTAAGATGGGAAATAGAGAATGACTATTCTGGTAATTATTGCTTTGTAAGAAACGACCACAAAACATAATGAATAAACATTCATTTTACTACATCCATAGCTTCTGTGGATCAGGAATTTGAGCAGGACACAGCAACTATGCTCCACGGGTGTACTGTTCCATGATAGCTAGGTCCTCAGCTGGAAATATTTGATGACTGAAGGTAGGAATCAACTAGGAGCATCTTCACTCGCATGTCTAGTGGTACATGCTGGCCATCAACTGAGACCTCAATTGAGGCTGTCCTCAATTGTATGTAGCCCTTGGGAGCACATGGCCTGAGCTTCCTCACAGCCTGGAGGCCTCGTCTTACATGGCAGTTGAACTCCTTAGATAGCAGCTCAGCTTCCAAAAGTGAGTATTCTAGAAAACAAGTAAGCTGCCTTCCCTTATATCTATTATAAAGCATCACATCTGGCATACTTTATTGATTGAAACAGTCACCCAGATTAAAGGAGAGAAGATTTAAACCTGCCACTTGGTCACACTTTATAAGATCACTTTGTACAACAGCATGTGGAATGGGTGATCCTGCGCAGTTATCTTTGGAAATAGGTGATAAACTATGGTAGTATTTGAACCTGTGATCACCAGTGTCACAGTTTTTGTAGAATGATTATAAATGAAATATCATTTATGTAAATTACTCAGATTTGAGGTTGAGGTGTATAATTATTTTATCTATCATTCTAGTAATGAAATTTCTCATTTCATTAGTTTGGGGGAGAGACTTTTCCAAATGTGAAAATTTGATTTTTCCAAAACTTATAGCTGTGTGTGTTTCTCAGCAGAAGACCTGAAAGCCACAAATATTATCTGACAAATATAATACATAGATACTAATGACAGAGAAAAAAGGTTCCATATTTTCTCCACTAAAAGTTTTGATGTGTAAAGGAACCACAAGGGTAAATTGTATAGTATGTGACTTACACTACAATAAACCTGTTTTTTTAAAGAATCATAAATTTTAGCTAATGATATACATGCCAAAGTAGTTAGAAATAAAGTGTACTGATGTCTGCAAGCTACTTAGAAATTCACCAAAAATAACATAGTTGGGTGGCTGAATAGATTGTTTGAGAGATGATAGATCAAGTATAGAAAAAAGTTAACTGTACAGATTAGATGGTGGTTATATAAATGTTATCCTAAAAATTTCTTTCAATTTTTCTATATGTTTGAAATTTTTCACAAGAAAATATTGGGAAAAATCAAGAGGCAACACTACGCAATCACTAGAATGGCCTAAATTTTTTTTTTGTTCTTTTCAAATATTCATTCAACATTCTGACATAGTTTTGATGTTAACTACTATATCACCTATTTTTATTCAAGTAATTGGACAATTACTTGGTAAGAGAAAAAGTAAAAGGGAAGAGTTAGACACAAAACCCCACCACAGTTCTGTGACTATCAAATGAGAAACATTCAATACAAGTCATTATAATTAACAAAATTTTGCCACTCAAAAAACTAAAACTTTATACTTAATATGTAAACAGAGTATGATCTCCATCTCAAATGCTGTTTACCCTGCTAAAATCTTATACCTCTCTTTTCTCTCTAGGCAATTACTTTTAATATTTTTCCTTTTCTTTGACCTCAGCAATATGTTCCCTGTTTACATTATTCATGGAATCATGAAGGGTCACTATTGTCTGCCCAATCCCAAAATAATTTGGCACTTTTTCAAATTGGTTTGCTTGAATTGTACTGAAGTGGTAACCCGCTGACGCAGGCATACACTCCAGCACTCTTGAGCTCTGGTCAGGCCAAAAAAGAAGATAAAAGGAATGAAAGTGTTTTTCAGTTGCTAAGTGAAGGAGTAGCTGGTAGGGAATAATAAAACTTTAGAATTGTGTAAGTCCTGTGGTAAAATTTGTACTCACCAAAACATTTAATACCTTACCTGAGAATGGTACTAACTGATCCATTGAGGTCATGCAACAGAACAGCTAAACATTTAAAATGCCCTTCTTACGTGTCCATCAATGACTGGTACTATGACATCCTAGGTAGAACCCTTAAACTTAAGAAACATTAAGTAACATAACTAGGAAGAAAAGTTGGAGAGGACACCAAGGCATGAGCAGATTCTCACTGCAAGATAAAGCAAAAAGAAGATAAGTGCCAAGGACCAGATGGAATGAAATCATGTTCCCCTGGCTCTCTTGCCCAACCTGAGAAGCCAGGCCAGGGGAGTTTATGATCTGGTACAGGAATGGGGGCTATTGCTAATGCTTAAGCTGCCCCATTAGTCAAAATTGCTATTCAATATGCTTATTACTCCCTATTTTAAATTTAGTTTTGGATTTGTATCTGAAACTTGGCAGCTTTGGAAGCTGACTCGTATTTTGTTCTGCTTAAGACTTTCACTTCCAAGTACATATATTCAGGCTTTGTTTGCCCAGTCTTGTTGTTTGCGTGGTTGAATGCTATCCCTGGAAAGATGTACTTTTGAGCTAGTATGAAGTCAATGACTTCCCTTCAGCATTCATGAGGAAGTTCTGAAGTTTCTGTTTCAAGGGTTTGACATGTCAGCATGTGTAAATCTAGTCTGATGCCAAGGTGCCTTATGCCAGTAGTTTCCTTTTGATCTTGGTGTGCAAGATTTTCCTTGTGGCTATTAACCTGTTGCCATTAAAAGAAACAGAAAATTATAAGATTATGGCCTGTAACATAGGTTATAGGCATGCATATAATTAGTACTGTACCACAACGCTACTTTTGGTTTGCTAGAATTTTTAACTATTTTGGCACTTTTTTAAAAAATCTGTTTTCTAAAACTGCATTCAACTCCTGATTTTCCATTCAACCCATGATGATGCTTCCCGACTGCTCAGCTGGAATCTGGATTTGCTTTCTTTCATTCAGCATACTTTTGAACCAGTGGCAAGTCTTGTTGTGGGGAATTTTGGGGGTAGCAAATTCTAATTTGGCAGCACCCTGGGGACATTAATCAATCAGAAAATATAAATGAGCAAATCATTTCTCAGATGAAATGATTCGATTGAGAAAAATATTGAAATGAAAACACCAAAATGTTGACTAGACTACAATTTGTTGGATGAATGGTACTGTTGGTTTTATTTTTATTGCTTTTATCAGGCTTGATCTTTCCATCTTCATGATTTAAATAATTGGCAATCACTTGTTAGCTGTTCTAAGGCTGAGTTCATCTTTACTACTTACTCCCTGACTGATGAACCATGACACTCTCCATTGCCTTCCTCAGTTCTGTTACATTCCTATCTCAGCTTACTACACCAACCCATTGTCAGCAGCTTTCACAGCAGACTGTTGTTCTGCAATGTATTATTGATTCAAATTTGGGATGAAAATCATAATTTAACTGTAATATATCATTAGCATGATATAAACACAGTATTTCAAATATTTAAGTATCTGAAATGTTCCTCAGTTAAAGAGCACACTTATCCAAGATGACCATTGGAAGAAGACCTCCCACAAAAAGCTTTTAAAAAAAATACTATTTGTTTTTGTTTGTTTTCAGTGTTTATTCTTTTGTCTAGAAAGCTAATCATTAAGATTTGAAAATTCAGGAAGGAGACAGTACTTGATTTCTACTGCAGAGATTGGGAAAAATGGTAATCTTGAAAATACTGAGCTAGTATGAACTTTTTAAATTAGAGCCATTCACTTTAACATTTATATATGATTTTTATGATTATCTTTGTTTATATTCCCATAGTTTAGTCACATTATCTGTGACTTCTCAGTAATAATGCCTAGTAAAAGTACCTGTTTTAAAAGCTTTCTGTGGCAGACGCCAGAGTGGCTCAATTGGGTAAGTGTCCAACTCTTGATTTCAACTCAGGTCATGATCTCAGGGTCATGAGATTGAGCCCCAAGTTGGACTCCACACTTAGTTTGGAGTCTGCTTCAGATTCTCTCTCTGCCACTCCCCCTGCTCTCTCTTCCTCTCTCTCTCAAATAAATAAGTAAATAAATAAAATCCTTAAAATAAATAAATAAAAACTTTCTGTGGAAGAAAATAAGCCTTGTAGGCAAGCCAGGCAACATAATTTGTAGGACCCAGTGCAAATGAAAATATAGAGCCCTTTGTTCAAAAAATTGGGAAAGTGACACTAAAAATACTAACATATGAAGTTTTTCTTTTCTTCCATGGTCTCTGTCTCAACCTGTAGTGGTGTTTTTATTAGGTCATGCTCCTTTGGGCACTTGGATACTCTTTGAGCACAGACTCACATGCCACAGGGTTTCTCCCTATGACTTGAAGGAGGAAGGGGGGGCACAAGCAGCCCATCAGATGTCATGTTTCACCTCCTGCCAGCCACCAAACTGATATGCTGTGCCTTGGCCAGAGGTGGGGAAGTTGAGCCAGGCATCTCCCTTTCCTACAGCCTTATTGCCCCAACCCACATTGAGTGGGTTTTGCAACCTCCACATTGGAACATGGCAGGTACTTGGATCATAGGTAGACAAGAAGTTTGCCCCTGCCCATTGCCCACCAAATGCTCTGTGATACTGCCAACCCTAGGCAAGACAGCTGCCTCCATGCTCCACTTCAAGATGTTGTGGAGTGTATGCCAACTCTGACCCTTCACACCCATACCCAGGTCCTGGACAGGAGCAGAGAACCACAACATGCATTAGGAAAGGGGGGAGGGGAGTATGAGACTTGTGGGGGCTAAAGCACCAGGAGACGGCAGAGCAGGCAATGGAGAACCTGTCCTGGGAAGCCAGGAGGAGAGAACTCTACAGTAGCCAAGCCCCTTCCCCTCCATACATGTTCCACTGTCCATTTATAGAACAGACTCCATTTATAGAACAAAAATCTAGAGATAACATTATTAAGAATTTCAAGACAGCAGTCACAGCACATTAAATGCCAAGCACTGGACCCTTCTATGTGACACCCATGAAACTGCCTGTAGGCTAAACCCAATCTACTCATAAATGGTAAGATAATGCCTAATATCTGATATGCCAGGCACTGGTCTAAACTGTTTACACATATTAATCCATTAATCCTCAAAAGATCTTATGAAGTATGTACCATTGTTATCTACATTTACTGGTAGCCAAGGTCATTCTAGTAGCAGGCACAGTGAGAATTCAAACCTAGGCAGTCTGGCTCCCAAAGATCTTTATTAGAAAACTGAAAGACCTATGAATAACTGAGACATTTACTGAAAAAGCAGTTCATAATTATAATCACTGTGCAGTGTTTGGAGGCTCTGTCTTAAAGCAGATTTCTAGATGATAAGATCCTGACTGATTGTAGATACCTTGGCTCCTCACTTTTAATAGGTGATTGCCTTGATCTAGTTAGAGCATCAAAAAGAACTGGCAAATAAATAGACTTCTCTATGAAGTAATGTCAGAGGACTGGAGAGATTAAATAGAAAGCAGAGGGGATTTGTGTATACTCCTAGAATTGCAACTTTCTGTAGATGTCGCCTCTAGTCTTCATTGCATATTACCCTGTCCAAGGTTATGCAGCTGATTAATGACAGAGCTGGGCCTCAGACCTCTTTGTCCTGGACAAGGAAGTGGAAAGGAAGTTACCAGACACCTCTTTTGTATTCTTGGTATATGCTTAGACCTCTTCTTGAGAAAGCTGGTGCTAGGAAGAAAGTGTGAGGCAGAAAAAAAGAGAATATCAACCAATATCTACTGTAATGCAGAATTTATTTTCTGTTTGTCTCCCTTATTAAAGATGATTTCATGTTTCTTTGTGTAAAACTAATGTTGACTGCAACCATTTCAGTGTAATTGTAATTGCTATTATAGTAACTATTTTAATTAAAATGGCTATTATAAAATCTTGACTAATTATAATGGAGGAATTGCTGGGTCAACTTGTCTAACCCATCTCCCCAAAATAGGGGAATTCAAAGATGATATGCAGTGTAATTTCTTGATGCCTGTGCTTTAAAATTGCCAAGAAGATAGATTCTAATAACCCTCATTAACTTTATTCATGAAATTTGCAAGTAACAAGGCCAGAGGCTATGATGGTTATTTCCTCCACTTTCTTTTACTCTGGAATATAGTGTTCCATATATATGGAGTAAGAGTCAAAGCCAGTCTATTTATTTAATCCAGTTTATTGAAGAATCTCAACTCAGGAGGTAAACACATTAAACAATTTTACTTGTTCTCATGATGGCTGTCAACGATCACATCTTTTCTTTTTTTTTAATGTTTTCTTTTTAAGATTTTATTTTATTTATTCATGAGAGACACAGAAAAAGAGAGAGAGGCAGAGACACAGGCAGAGGGAGAAGCAGGCTCCATGCAGGGAGCCCAATGTGGGATTCGATCCCAGGTCTCCAGGATCACCCCTGGGCTGAAGACGGTGCTAAACCGCTGAGCCACCCGGGCTGCCCCTGATCACATCTTTTCATTAAGTATATCTTTGTCATATTTAACAACTTTAGGGTTGCTTGTGTATTAAAATTCAGTATTGTTTAAAACGTTAATCTCAATGCAGTTTAAAATGTCATCTGCTCTCTACTCAATGCAGGCTTGAACTGGGGTCTTCACTGTTTGAGGGGTTGCAGGGATTGGAGAGCAGAGTCTGGTTTTGAAGATTCTGGCTTTCATTCCTATCTGTAAGCCCCAGGTCCTCCAATGTGTAGGTCTAAAGAGAATGGAGTGGTAACAAGAGTATGTGTTTCTTTACACAGCTGGCCATTCTTACAGTCCTCTGTTGATTATGACTTCTTTCCTGACTACCTCTGAGGCAGGCATCCAAGGGCTGGTCCTCTCAAGGGCTAGATATGAGTATTTCAGAGGGCCCTATAAGGATGTCCATACTATTTTTTTTTTTCTGTCAGATTATAGCATTTATGCCACCTCCTTTCCTGCCCATGGTGGTTCCCCTCATCAGCCTCCAACTGACAGATTTCCCTTGCCAAGCAAGTCATCATCTTGGGTAGAGCCCTACTAGTAAACTGTGTACGTGCCACATGTCTCATAGAACTTTCCTACATCCTCACCAGGCCAATCCATGGAAATGCAGGCTGCTCCCCCAGTGCCCCTGTCTCTGCCTTGTCAGTGTCTCTAGCTTTCACCATCTTGCTCAAGTAGGCACAGGGACAATTTTTTTTTATTAAATATTTATTTATTCATGAGAGACAGAGAGAGAGAAAGAGAAAGACAGGCAGAGGGAGAAGCAAGCTCCATGCAGAAAGCCTGACATGAGACTCGATCCTGGGTCTCTGGGATCACGCCCTGAGCCAAAGGCAGGCACTCAACCACTGAGCCACCCAGGCGTCCCGTGGCACAGGGACAAATTAGCACATTCTCTGCCTAAACAGTTGTCCAGTGGGGAATAAAATGCCAATCTTTGCATCTTATAGCCACTCTTTGAGTTAGTCTCTTGGAGCTCTACAGCACCGTTGAACTAGCTTCACAGAGTAAAATCTTCTCTCACTGTAAGCACTGTATTTCCCACAAAGACCAGTGGCCCCATAACTCTCAGCCTCTTTTCTTCAAACCTTTTATATGGAAGTTGGGATGATAGTTGTGGTATATTTTGCTACCATTAGTCTTGGGAAGTGTCTGGGCTCAATTGCTAAGGACTCCTTTAGGCCTCACTTAGTCAACAAGGGGTCCATCCTGCCAAGCAGCGGCAAAAGTACTACTCACCATGCTGTTACAGTTATGCTGACAGAAGGAGCAATTTTTAATGCAAAGCAAAGTCCTTGAGAAATCTTTGGCATGCAGTAAAAACTAGATAAATGTTCATTGCTTTGCCCTTTCAAAAAAAGGCTGAGATTCTAAGAGAAGGCTTAGCAAAGGAGGGTAGTAAGATATAAAAAGACTTTGACAAAATGGACAGAATTGAAAAAGGTACTTCAGCCCCAGGAACGCATGAATAGAGGTTGAGCTATGGAAAACTGGAAAGCAAAAGTGGAGGAAGTGAGTGAACTTTTTGGTAGCAGAGAAACAGAGTGTCAGATCAGAAAAGCAGGCTGGGCACATCAGATCAGCGGGTTTTATTGAAGACAGGATTAAGGAATCTGAATCTGGGTACAGTGGAAGAGCTTGTCAGCAAAGAAAGTGGCCTGTTGAAAGTAGCAAATTTGGAGAAGTTGACTGTTAGATGACATGCAGAATGGACTGGAAGAAAGGAGACCAGAAAGGTAGTATTAAAACTATAACAATTTAAAAAGGAAGAAATGCGGGGGAGGGGTACAGTGCAGGGGCGCACATAGAAAAGGAAAATATTTTTAAAAAAAGAAATGGAAAATATAAGCAATATCAGAATCATTTGTGATTTTTGATGACTAATCTTGTAGGCTAGGAGAAGCCAGCATGTCCAAAATGCATGCTGCATGACACTGTTCCCATCAGATGTCCAAGTCAGCAAAGCAATCTCTGGTCAAATGAACTGAGGAAACTCAGCATAGTATTAAGGAATTCATAGTTAAAGTAACATAGCAATCCTAAAGGGAGGGGGGAAAAAAAACCACATATAATTTAGTTTAATGTAGCATTTTCCAAAATTATTTGATTATAGAACCCCCTTTTTTATAACTCCTATCATAGAGTTAGTATTCAGAAAAACACTTTGAGAACCACTGCACCATGTTATTATGTTGATTTGCACATTAACGTGATAATTTTATTTAGTAAACAAAAAAATGTAATTTATGATAAACTCAATTTCTGAGTAGAAAATACTTGAAGTCTCTAAGCTTGAGCTCTATCTTTTGAGGCTTGAGTTATCTCATATTCAAAATGAAATATTCTTTTGTAGCATAGACCAAGAACAAATTGCTCCAATTTTATAATTTTGGGGATTGACTTTTATGGACTTAAGAAACGTAAACAAATCAGTATCTGTGTCCTCAGCTCTGGCTCAGAAGAAAAAGAGCTCTATTTTCAGAGTACTTTTCTCCTTTACAATGAGCACATGTAAAACAAAGGTTTTGTTCAGAGGATAACAAGACAAAAGTATTCTCATGCATTGCATTGTTACGCATAGTAAGTGCTAACTAAAAATTTGTTAGATTCTGAAAGTAAGGCAGATAATAATTACACTTCATACACAAAGAAATTTGAGACTTAAAGATGGCAATTTATTGGCTTGGGGTAGCTAATTTATGATAGAACCAGGACTTGAGAGAATCAGGTTTCTAACAAAGCACTCCTCCTTAAAGAGTAAAAGATAAAATAACCACTTTTGTTGAATGTCAAGAGGACTTTTCCTTTGTAAATTATTCCAAACTTCTAAGGAGGCCTAGCCACGAAAGCTTTCTGTTCACACTTACTCTTGGACAGAGGTCCCTCCCTTCAACAAAATTACTACTATCATTGAATGTAGTGAGCATGTCTATCTTGCCTTTACTTTCATAGTGTCTTAAAGAATATCAAAGGCTAATAAACTCTGACTCTCAGGGCAGGAATTATGCCCAATCGAACAATAAAGCTGAGACTCAGGTAGTGACTTATCACACTCATTGGGCAAGTTAATGCCAGGCAGAGCACACCTTAAATGTCTTTTAGCAGAAACACCACATAGCACTGAGCGTGCAGAGTAATTCCTCCAAGCACACATCTGTTGAATAGTCTCCAGTTCACATACCACCAGTATATTTTCTTCATTCAAATAAGCTCATCTATCTCAAAAATGATAGTGTCCATTACTTGATTTTTTTTAAGCTCTACGCCCAACACAGGGCTTGAGTTCATGACCCTGAGATCAAGAATCCCACCCTCTACCAACTGAGCCAGCTGAGTGCCTAATAGTGCCCATTCCTTTAAATCAAGCATGATTATTGCTACGATACCATTTTTTAAAGCCTGTTGGACAAAAGCTTGTAAAAGAAATAAACTTCACTTCCAATAATAGAAAAATGGCAAAATAAGTTTTAAAAGTCAGTTGCTTTATATCTTTAGTAACGTTCAAATGCCAGGTTAATAAAGAGGAAATTTTTGATTTTATCATCTTTCTCATTAAATGTTTTGATGTGTCGTTTACAAAATCCATTGCAGATACTTTGCTGTGAATATATAACTACATATCTGTTCATTCTGAAAAATGATTTTATTATATTATTTTTTTAAGATTTTATTTATTTATTCATGAGAAACACAGAGAGAGAGAGGCAGAGACACAAGCAGAGGGAGAAGCAGGCTCCAAGCAGGGAGCCCAGTGTGGGACTTGATCCCGGTCCCCAGGATCACACCCTTGGCCGAAGGCAGTGCTGAAGTGCTGAGCCATCTGGGCTGCCCTGAAAAATAATTTTAATACTAAAGAAGAATATATAATCTATTAAAAGGAAGGATAGTTACTTCAAAGAATGCAACTCGGGAATTAGGAGTAGGTAGAGGTAATTTTAGTTTTTGCTTTATACATATTTTATACTGTGTTTTATAGGATATTCATTTATTATAAGCATGTATTACTGTTAAAAATATATTTTTAAATTAAAAAACAGGGTTTTTTTTCAAAGTTCAAAAAGCTGATTTTAAAGAATTAAAGCATATAACTAACTGTACACTGTAACTATATGTACACTTTTTTGACCAAAAACAATTTAGGATTTCAAATATACGGAGCTTCTGTTGTATCCATCACCTAATTATAACAAACAAAAACATTTTAGGCAAGTACATTTTTTAAAAAGTAAATACCCCAAACTTGCCCTGTTGACCAAGAGTAAATGTGAGTTCTTAGGTGTTTCCTGTCTGAGTCAGTGAGGTGGCAAGTGGCATATGCTGCAGGAGCCCCACGTCTTCCCCCACAGTGCCCTGCTGCAAAAACAGTCGTAACCTTTGGTTGCTGGGCAATGGACAACACAGCAAACCTAGCTCCCTTCACTTCTACATTTATTTATCTAGATTAATGATGTAGACCATCATAAACAAACAAGGTATTTGGTATATAAATAGGGTGGCTAATGCATTTCAGGAAATTTTAAGATTTTCCTTAGTGTTTGTGTGTACTTTGGTGCTTTTAACCTCGAAAGAGATATAGGTTGTTTGGAAACCGAAATTAGAGTTAGATTGAAAGAGTACAATATGATCTCCTTACCTCATGATAAATAATACCAGGAATCTTAGGGAGGTGTGTTGGGTTTTCTATTTGAATTGTTTCCTAACAAATAGAAAGAAGTTATAGAATTATTCATTTATATTAAAGCCACAGAATATCTTATCAGATAGAGGGAAGAATCTCAAGTTATTCTTGGCTCTCATTCTCTACCATAATTCAAAAGGAAAATCAAATCCAAAAGAATTTTTTTACCAGTAAAACAGAATGTTATAATTACAGCTAATTTTAGAATTTGCTTATTTATTTGCAAAGGCTACAAAAATTAGAGATGAGGGATATTTTGAATTCTTATAAGATATTATGTCTACTGTCAATTGCAATGGCTGTACCATGCCATACTAACAGTACAAAAGCTCCACCATCTCTAAACAGATTGTTTCCACAGTTAGTATCTATGTACTAAGTTAGCCATAAAAACACATATGAGTCCATTTCCTCAGGCTCTGAGGTTCTCACAGACATGTTGGGAAAGTAATATGAAGTAATAGATAATTATTTGGGGAATAAAATGTCTAATAAAAGTAGTGGTGCCTGGGTGGCTCAGTCAATTGAGAGTCCGAATCTTGATTTCAGCTCAGGTCTTGATCTTGGGGTCATGGGCTCGGGCTCCCACGTTGGGCTCCACACTGGGCATGGAACCTACTTATAAAAAAGCCAGTTACAGAAAGACAGGTACTGCATGATTTCACTTATATAAGGTATGTATAGTAGTCAGACTCATTGAAGTAGTAAAATAGTGGTTGGCATGCGCTACCAGGCAGGGAAATGAGGAGCTGCTATTCAATGAGCATGAAGTTTCAGTCATGCAAGTTGAAAAAATTCTAGAGTCAGCTGCACAATGGTTATGTGCCTGTGGTTAACAGTGTTATACCATACACTTAAAAAATTTGTCAAGAAAGTCGATTTTGTGTTATATGTTTTTTACCACAATAAAAAAAGAAGGAAAAGTCTAGTTATTTTGTTCTTATACACATTCTCATGACAAATAGGGAATGTTACGATGAGACAGATTTACATTAAATAAGACAGGACCAATTAAAGTATAGTAAGACAATTAAAATTCTCTAAGCCTGATGATTTCTGAAAATTATATATAACTATACTACATCGAAATGCAACATTCACTGTTTGCTTATATGTTTATTTTAAAAAATCTGAAATTGACATTTATTATGGAATCAGAGGAATTTTTCTTCACTGATGTATTTTAGCACTTGCTAACTGTTTTATTTGTGATTTGTTCTATCCTAGAGCGATTTCAAATGTGATTTTTCTCATGGTAGATGCATAGAAACTATTTTTTGACAGGTACAATATGTTCATAATACAGTCTCCGGTCTTTCTTTTTGGTGTCCAGTATTGTTAATAATGACAAACTACTTTGTTTTAAGTGAAATCTAGTAATTTCTATTTTAGTAATAATGATTAACTTTACAGAAGAATCTCCTGTTGAAGTTCATGCTGTGTTATCATTATTTTATTTTATTTTATTTTTTCATTATTTTAAAACTGTATGACCTTTAAAAAGAAGTTTAAAGTACCAATACATAGTGATACTCAAATGCCACGTGTTTATCTACAAATATCTTAGGTTATATTCATTACCTGCTAAACTTCCTACTCTTTCTATATACAAAACAAGCACATACTTGCCAGACCACAAACAAATCCACAATTTGCATGATTAATGTAAATACAGCACATATTTATCTAAATATTTATTGTAGAGTTCCCATTTCCTTTATCATGACTACCATTACCCAAATTCTGAAAATAAAAATGAAGAAGATTTTTCTTTCCAAATTCTTAGACTTTGCCCCCAAGCTTTAAAATAGCAAACACAGTTGCCAAGAGAGGCTTTAAGAAAGCCAGCTTTATGCCCAGAGGCTATAAAGTTGAAGGAATTATGTTGACATCATTCTAAAATTTGTACTGAATTATCTAATTTGGCTATCTGGCCTAGAGTTCACCAGGTAATTTCCAGAGCTATAATTCATTTTCATTTATGAGACCTTAGTCAGTTAGTGGGAAAAAGGTCTTTTCCCCCCCTCTCAAGTTTTTCTAGTAATGCTTCCATGTACCATTAAGCTATTGGCACATTTTACTCCCAGAGGATAGATTTTGTTTGGCATCCTGAGGAATTTTGATATATTTAAGAAGGTGAGAAGTACACATTGGCATCATTTAAACAACATAAGTCTAAACCCAAATTGGCTTTTACATGCCAAAGATATGAAATGTGCCAACTGTTTAATAGTACACAATAACTGTTCAACTACATAAGTTGATTTCAGCAAAACAGTTTGGTGTGTGTTTTATCCTGAACCATTTAGATACAATTATGCCTTATGGTGCCTTAATAATAGAGGCAAGTTGTCCATGGCTTTCTCATAAGTAGATATGAATAATATTGAAATGTTAGTCATTCTATAGTTGGATAAAATATAAGAATATTGCTTTAGTTCAAAATGCCTCTTCAGCAGCTTCAATAGCTTCCAGGCTGCCAACAAATGTGCAAGAGGAAAATCAAGTTTGAGGTTAATGATTGTAGACAGTGAACCTCTCAAATCCTTTTATTTTTTTAAAGATTTTATTTATTTAGTTGAGAGAGACAGAGATGGTGACAGAGTAGTGAAAGAGAACACAAGGACAGGGAGGATAGGGAAAAGCAGGCTCCCAGCTGAGCAGGAAGTCCAGCGTGGGGCTCAATCTCAGAACCCTGGGATCATGACCTGATATAAAGGCAGATGCTTAACCTACTGAGCCACCCAGGCACCCCTCAACTCCTTTTAATAAAGTAAATTTGGGGGTGCCTGGCTGGCTCAATCAAAAGTACATGCACCTCTTAATCTTGGGGTTGTGAGTTTGAGCCCCATGTTGGGTGCAGAGATTACTTTAAAAAGAAATTATGAAAACAGGAGCACCTGGTGACTCAGATAGTTAATCATCTGCCTTTGGCTCAGGTCATAATCTCCAGGTCCTGGGATCAAGCCCCACATCAGGCTCCCAGCTCAGTGGGGAGTCTGCTTCTTCCTCTCCCTCTCCCCCTCCCCTGCTTGTGCTCTCTGTCACTGTCTCTCTCTGTCTCAAATGAATAAATAAAAAAATCTTTATAAATAAGTAAATACATACATACAGAAATGTCCTTTAGCATTTTAAACCAATAAATAATAAATAAGAATTTGGACTTTTAGTGAATTGAAGAAACACAAATTTTCTTTTTTTAGACTTTTAAATATATGTGTGTGTGTATATATATATATATATACACACACACACACTCTATTCATTTTTTTTACTCTATTCATTTTAACTGAAACATTTATTGAGCATATATATGGAATGCTGTGCCAGACATGGTTGGAAAGATAAACATAGAGAAAGAAAGGTAGATATGATATAACCTTTTCCTTTAAGGAGCTTTCAGTCAAATGGGGAAGACATGCAGAGGGAGAGCACAAGTATTAACTTGAACACAAACTATATTAAAACATAGTGTTTGTGTTTTAATACAGTTAAAAACCCAACGTTAGTATGAATAATAAGTAAGTACTTACAAGATGATGGAAACTATGTTAAAAGGATGATCTGAGAGCTTCATGTAAGTAAACTTTAAAGAATGATCCCGTGGTAGGGGAAGCCGAGGAATAGAAGCAAGCATAGGAGGTGGACACTGTGGAGAGAAGATGGATTGGAAGAGGTTGAAGTTATATAAATAAGGTTCATTTTTCTCGTTATCAAATCAAAGGAAAAGGACTAGATGGAATTTTATATAATATGTAGGATACACTCGAGACAATCATAGCATATTATTAGTTAAATGGTGTACATAAAATTCCTTTTTTTAAAGATTTTATTTATTTATTAGAGGGGGAGGGGGCAGAGGGAGAGGGAGAAACAGAACCCCTGCTGAGCAGGAAGCCCAATGTGGGGCTCCAACCCAGGATCCTGGGATCATGACCTGAGCCAAAGGCAGACACTTAACCGAATGAGCCACCCAGGCATCCCCCTAAAATTCACTTTAAGTAACATAGGGTCACTCCAAAGAGTTAGGCAGTCATCGTCCAGACTGCTGATACTGAGGTGCACTGAGAAATAATGTGACTGACTACCAGTCAAAAAAGACATGCCATTGGTAGTAAGTCACCATGGATAGAGAATGGCTGCTATAGTTTTAAATATGAACCCCAAATAAAAAGTGACAAAAATAGATGCTCTAAATTTGGCTGCTTCTCTCAAAGGCAACTCTTCATAGTGTGCCCCAGAGTGAGAAGCAGCAGAGGTTTACTTATTTAACAATGATGAATGATTTTTGCAAGCAACCTAGGAGCTACATAGCGAAAAGATAAGTTAGTATCAAGTCATGAAAACCTTCTTTATGTTTAGTGCACAAAAACTTTTCTACAAGATGAAGTGAATTAAAGCATAAAAATATTACCTAAAATTGGGATCCCTGGGTGGCGCAGCGGTTTGGCACCTGCCTTTGGCCCAGGGCGCGATCCTGGAGACCTGGGATCAAATCCCACGTCGGGCTCCCGGTGCATGGAGCCTGCTTCTCCCTCTGCCTATGTCTCTGCCTCTCTCTCTCTCTCTCTCTCTGTGACTATCATAAATAAATAAATGAAAAATATTTAAAAAATATATATTACCTAAAATTATAGTTGGACTATATTTTAAAAAAGAGTCTTTCTGATAACATGCAAAACAGAATACTTTACAATTGCAGATTACAATTTCGTTTAGAGATAAGAAGCTGAGGATAATTTTAGAACATCCTCCAGTTGTTTTCTTTTTCTGGAATGAGCAGATTCTTCAGTTGTGTTCCACAATAGTAGTTTATATTACTATCTCTCCCTCTTATACATTTACATAAAGTCTTTACAGCAAAGTAAACCAAGATCTTATAGCATAGATTTCCGGATGACATTTGTTTTAATGAATACTGACCTACTTGATGGCTTTTTCTTTCCCCACACATCGGACTGTCCCTGTCACTTTTTTTTTTTTTTAAGATTTTGTTTATTTATTCATGAGAGACACGGGCAGAGACACAGGTGCCATGCTGGGAACCCAACATGGGACCCGATCCCGGGTCTCCAGGATCACGCCCTGGACTGAAAGTGGCGCTAAACCGCTGAGCCACCTGGGCTGCCCTGTCCCTGTGACTCTTAAGTGAACTTAGGCAGAAAAGGCTAGTAGGTAAGAAACAGTCATACGTAATGCAATATAACTTGTAAAGAGTAATCAATGATTATAGCTCAACAAGGAGAATCAATTAGGTCTAAAATAAAGAAGGTACTAAGACTGGCTAAACCTTGAAATGTAGTATTAGGAAAACACTGAAAGAGGAAAGGTCTTCCTGATAGATCTTCCTGATTAAAAAAACAAGGAGGTGTGAATGCCAGTGGCCCACTTGGAAACAATGTACAAACCGGTTTGACGGAAGAAAATTTGGGCTGGGAAAAATAAGTAAGGGGGGGAATGATTTGTGGAATTCCTTAAAAACCATGTAGGACATGGAAAACCATTGTAGATTCTTGGCAGTGCACTAAAAGCAACACTTAATATGATAGAAATATACAGAATATATTGGTGGAGGCAGAGAAATGAATCAGGGATTCAGTTATTTTAAGTATGAGGTTATGAATGTGTCAAAAACTATAATAAAAATGAGTAAGGAAGAAAGATACACATAAAGTCCCTCCCAAAAAATAACAAGGCTTGGACACAGATGAGTTATAGAGTGATGAAAAATGTGATAAAAATACAGTTGTTGTGTATGGCCCCATATAGTTATATTGGCTTTCTAAGAGAGACTTCCGCCAGCAAACTGGACCTAAATCTTTTTTTTTTTTTAAGATTTTATTTATTTATTCATGAGAGACAGACAGACAGAGAGAGAGAGGCAGAGACACAGGCAGAGGGAGAAGCAGGCTCCATGCAGGGAGCCCTATGTGGGACTGGATCCCGGGTCTCCAGGATCAAACCCTGGGCCGAAGGCGGCGCTAAACTGCTGAGCGACCTGGGCTGCCCTGGACCTAAATCTTTATACATATCGATCCACACAGCTATTACTCCAAACCACTTCCTCTGTCAGTGATTTTTAATTCTAACAAATGATCATTAAACCATCCATTATTCAATTTCTATGTATAGTCTATCATGAAAACTTGGAGGCTTTTATGTGTACTTAACCTTGATCTCTGTGGAGTGTAAGTAAAAAGAGAAAAGGAGTTGTGGGTGAGAGGAACTCAGCCTCAGTGGGGATAGCAGAGGCGCTCAGTGGTTACAAGCAAAGCCTTTCCTGGGCTCCAGAAAAATTGGAGATTTTTTCAGAGCACTCAAACCTCCAGGAAAGCAATTGCTCTCTTCTTAGGACACGGTTAACTCATCCTCACTCAGAAGCATCTGTTTCTTCCCTGTCACAGTGGTCTTTCCCTTGGGCAACCTGGGAAGCAGTCAGTGGTTTTGCAGAGTCCTTGATTGTCTTGCCTGAAGGTTCGACCTGACCCAGATGGATATGACATGTTGCCCTTGTCCTGTTGCTCAGCTCACTTTCACAGAGGTTTTCGTCCATACAAAGGGTTGGAGTTTTGTTGTTCATTTTTATTTTTACATTTTTTGCTTTCTACCCAATATCTGCAAGTCCCCAAAGAGCTAGCAATGTATATTTTCTGATTTCTCCCTCCTGCCAGAGTATCTTCCTGATAGCACGTTTCCTACAGGTCTCATTTAAATGTCTTTTGTGGTGAAATCCAGGCTTTTGTCTTCATTCCCTGTGATTTCTCCAATTGTTCAGTTCTGTGACCATATTTAGTTCCTTGTATTCATGATTCACCTTTCCTTTGTCTAGCCTTTAGGCAGACATACATTTAACTGAAATATGCAAAGAGAATATATCTTTTCTAAAGACCTCCACAGAAGAGAATTCTTCATCCACCAGTATTAAATCACCAGTATCTCTGTGTATATGTATCTGTTTATAATATATCTATTTATATATGAACTATATAAAATTTAAAAGGCTGAAAAAAATCTAGGAAATCAAGTCCCAATAAACATTTATTCTATGTATGAGAAAATTAAGTCTCCTAGAGGCTTGTGCTATTCACATCCAAACCCTCCCCAACTCACGGTAATATGTGTATCTTAAATGATGACTTTCTAACAAGTCCACTAGTGGAAATTGGCTTTGGTACCTATTTGTAAAGCTGGCACTAACTGTAGCCAAGAACAAAACCCAAAGTTTTTCCAACTTAAAAATTAATTTCAAACACTACATACAGTCTTTTTTCCCAACCCCCATCAGTCATGTGCCCTCTCCCAGGTCTACATTTTGGAAAATCTGGGAGAAGGAAGAGTAACCAAAACCCTAGTGTTAGGAAATGGAAGCACAGGAAACATAGCTGCTATTAATGACAAATGTCATATCCCTATGAGGCTGAATTTGGAGGAAGTGGAGAAAGACTGCATACCCAGAGTTGGACACTGAATAGACACTCAAGAAATCTTCTTTGAACAGACAAAATGAAATGAATCCATGACCCAAAACTCTATCTCCAGCACAACCCCAGCAACCTCTTGAATAGCCCCATTTGATGTCCTAAAGAAACTACATCAAACATGTCAAAGAACTAATCACCTTTTCACCCATCTCCACCCCTTGTAATGTTCCCTTATCCCTGTGCCTGGCACGAACCCCTCCACCTAAACCTCTGAGCTCAGAGTCATCCCCTTTCACTCACATCTCACCTCCAATCCTTTAACAAGGCCCGCTACCTGTACAATATCCCAGATCCAGTGGAAAAATCTTTCCACAATAAAGATACCACATATAGCTTATCACAATTTCGAGTAATCCCTCTTGTAAAAGCTACAAACAGAAAAAGGGAAAATTATTCAGCTCGTATTATCGAAACTAGACAGGGATGATACAGGAAAACTATAGATCAGTTTCACTTATAACCATAGATACAAAAATCCTAAATGAAACAGATGGAATTTGGCAGTTTATTCTTTCTTTCTCTATCCCCCCACTCTTTCTCCACCACACACACACACACACACATACACACACACACAGTATGGTTTCTCTCATAAAACCAGGAACGGTTCAATACCACAATGCAGAAAAGTGCTTAATAAAATTCAGCACTCATTATTGGTAATTTTTTAAAAATGACCAGCAAGAACATTTTTTCTTAATGCTAAACATTTGGAAATATTCCTACTAAAATAAAGAATAAGACTATCTACTCTCTTCAAGTCCATTTAGCATTGTTACTAGAGATGCTAAACGTTTTAATGACATCCTCCCCAAAAAAAAAATAGAAAAGAAAATAAATATTGTTAGAACTAGAAAGGATAAGACCATACTGTCCTTATTGTCAGATAAGGTGACTGCACACATGCAAGAGAATCCACAAACTGTTAAAGAATGCAACAGTGTTGCCAGATGCAAGATCTCAGTCTTAGGACCTAACCACCCTTAAAGCCTTGGGTCTTACTTAGCATATCTATACTGCAGTAGACTCATCTGTAAAAGGGTTATTGAAAAGATTAAAAGACTTAATCTATGTAAAGTACCTGGTACTTTACAAGCATTATGTATTGACTAGCTATTATCATCACTATTAAATGAATATACTATATTTACTAGCTTTCTTATATACCAAGTATACCTGATTAGAAAATATAATTATTATTATTATTATTATTATTATTATTATTATTGGTAATGACTATTCATCAGCTCATATTAGTATGCTCGTTTAAAAAAACAATAGCGGATCCCTGGATGGCGCAGCGGTTTGGCGCCTGCCTTTGGCCCAGGGCGCGATCCTGGAGACCTGGGATCGAATCCCACATCGGGCTCCCGGTGCATGGAGCCTGCTTCTCCCTCTGCCTGTGTCTCTGCCTCTCTCTCTCTCTCTCTCTCTGTGACTATCATAAAAAAAAAAATAAATAAATAAAAATAAAAAAATAAAAAATAAAAAAACAATAGCCTTCCAAATCACTCAGTCTCAAAGTCCTTGTAGTAGCCTCTATTATCTTGCCCTTCACCTTCACTATGTCTGTCTTCTACTCTCCTCCTCGCTCTCTTCACTTCAGATAAGCTGGCTTCCTTACTGTTCCTGGACCACACCAAACATCTACCACCGTGAGGCCTTAGCATTGCTTTCCCTCTATCTGGGACACTGTGGCTTGCTCCTCTCTTTCTTTTAGGTGTCAATATCACCCTATAGTAGCTGCTACAATTGATTGATTGGATTGATTGATTGTAGGCTCCATGCCCAATGTGGAACTTGAACTCATAACCTGGAGATCAAGAGTCTAATGTTTTGCTGACTGAGCCTGCCAGGCACCCCTCTGCTACTATTTATTAAGTGCCAAACCTAAAAAAGTGCTTCACATGAATTATTTATATGAGGGGAGAAAAGCTTTGTTTTGTTCACTGCTCTATCCTTAGTGCTGGAAGTGGTGCCTGACACATCCTAGAACTCAGTATTTGTTGGATGAAAAATAAAAAGTCTAAGAGCTTTTTTGTGCCAGGCACAGAACTAAATGCTTTCACAGTTTAATCCTCACACCAAACCCCATTAAGTAGGTACCATTACTATCCCCAGTTTATTGATGAGAACGCTGAGGAGCTGAGAGTCTCAGTAACTTGGACCCTGGGGTCGTGGGATCACACAGCTGGTAAGTTGCAGTGCGCTCATGCTATTATATCAACAGAAATTATAAGGCACTGGAGATTGGCACTAACAAAAAATGTGTGAGACCTTTGTGGAGAAAGGCTTCAAATTTCATTCAAGGCCCTTTAAGACCTTTTAGATGAGATGTTCATAGATGAAAAGATTCAGTATCATAATGTGAAATGTAATGCAATTATAGTCAAATTCCTGATTGAGGTTTCCTTTGCATTTGATAAGCTGACCATTACTTCAAATGGAAAAGCAAAGAGTCAAGAATAACTAAGACAGTTTTGGGGCACCTAGGTAGCTCAGTGGGTTGAGCATCCAACTCTTGATTTCAGCTCAGATCATGATCTCAGGGTCCTGGGACCAAGCCCAGTGTTGGGCCCCACACTCAGCAGGGAGTCGGCTTCTCTCCCTCTCCCTCTGCCCCTCCCCATGCTCCCACACACACTCTCTTTCTCTCTAAAATAAGTAAATAAATCTTGGGGCACCTGGGTGGCTCAGTGGTTAAGCATCTGCCTTTGGCTCAGGTTGTGATTCCTGGGGTCCTGGGATTGAGAGCCACATCAGGCTCCCTGCAGGGATCCTGCTTCTCCCTCTGCCTGTGTCTCTGCCCCTCTCTCTGTGTCTCTCATGAATAAATAAATAAATCTTTAATAAATAAATAAATCTTTAAAATAAAAATGTAACTGAGACAGTTTTAAAGGAGAAGAGCATGGATGGTGACTTGTCCTACCAAATAGCAGATCTGCTCTAAGAGCATAAAATGTTAAACCATTAGGGTGTAACAGGGATAGATAAGCCAGGAAAGGACAATAAAGAGCCTAGAAAAACATACACCCTCTTATTTAGAAAACTTAAAAATGAAAAATATCTGATATGGCATTACAGATGAGTAGGGTAAAGAAGGACTAAATATTCAACCATTGGTGCCAGGATAATTTTATGAAAAATATTACTCTGTATACAAAAAAATAATTCCCAACTACTTTAAAAGATTTTATGTAAAAAGACAAACTTTAAAACTTACGGAGGAAAAAAAGGACAATATTATTTGACCATATTACATTTAAAAAACCCTGGTTGATAAAAGACACCACAAACTAAAAAATAAAGAAACTACAATGTCCATCACCAACAAAGGGTTAACATATGGAATAAGTATGCCATAAAAAAAAAAAAAGTATGCCATAAAAGAACAACTCAATGGGAAAACAGGCATATGTAATTCATAGAAGAGAAAACATGAAAAAATGTTCAATATCACTAGTAGCCAGGAAAAATAAAAAGTGAAATACAACTATCATGTCACACCCATCGAATTAGCAGATTTCTTGAAGTCCGGCCATGTAATGCCGATGGGATTGTAGATGAGTACAACTACTTCTGAGAACAAGTTGGCAATACCTTGTCATATTGATACTGTACATATTTTCTGACCCAGAAATTCCTCTTTTGGATACACACTCTGGAAAAACTTCAGCCTATGTACAGAAGAAGAAAAGAATGTTGAGTATGGCATTTCTTATAGGACAAAAAATAGGAGAACAACATAAATATCAACAAGAGAATGGACAAATTATTTTTATATATTCATACAAGGAACACAGAACAGTTTAAAAAAATAAGCTAGGGGATCCCTGGATGGCTCAGCAGCTTAGCACCTCCCTTCAGCCCAGGGCGTGGTCCTGGAGACCCAGAATCGAGTCCCACATCGGGCTTCCTGCATGGAGCCTGCTTCTCCCTCTGCCTGTGTCTCTGCCTCTCTCTCTCTCTCTGTGTCTTTCATGAATGAATGAATAAAATATTTTATAAATAAATAAATAAATAAAATAAAGTAGAACTGCATGTATCAAATGGTAATCTCCACATCATAAATGTTCATGAAATAAAACCAGTTGCAAAATGATACATGTAGTATACCATGTATATGAAATTTTAAACATATAAAAATATATTTTTATAATTTATGTATATATAATATATATGCTATAATTACAACTGTCCATGAGAAAAACAAATGTCAAATTTGTTTTAATGCTTGCCTCTGGAGAGGTATGAATTGTTGAGGGATATACCAGGATCTTCACTATTGTTTTATTCTGAAGCAAAAGTGGCCAAATGTTAGAATGTAGTAACACCTAGTGCTAAGTACATGGGTGTTTTGTTTAATGATATTTTCTGGGGTTTCTACATACTTGAAATATTTCTCTTTTTTTTTATATATATAGTACTATTATATAACGTATCAAATACTAACAAAGTTCTGGGGCACCTGGCTGGCTCAGTTGGTTAAGCATCTGCCTCAGATCATGATCCTTGGGATCCTGGGATCCTGGGATCAAGCCCCAGATCCAGTTCCCTACTCAGCAGAGAGCCTACTTCTCCCTCTCCTTCTGCCCCCTGCTTGTGCTTGCTCACTCTCTCATTCTCTCTATATATATATATTTCTATATCTCAAAAAATAAAAATCTTTAAAATAAATAAATATTAACAAATTTCAAATTATTTCCAAACATTTTTAGAAAAATATAAACACATATGATTTTCTTTCTGACTCCACAGTTGACATCTGCACTTTGGGTTTTTTTGGGTTTTGCTTTTTTAAAAACATTCTTTTTTAGCATATTTTATTTGACATGCAATGTTATATTCGTTTTAGGCGTACAACACAGTGACTCAGCATCTATGTGCGTTTATGCTATGTTCACCACAAGTGTAGCTGCCATCTGTCACCATACAAGCTATTATAATACCATTGATTATATGGTCCCTATGCTGCGTCATTTATTCCCTTGACTTATTCATTCCATAATTGGAAGCCTGGACCTCTCACTCTCCTTCACCCATTTGCCCACCTCCCCATTCCCCTTCCCTCTGGCAACCATCAGTTTTTTTCTTTGTATTTATAGGTCTGGTTCTACTATTTGTTTATTCATTTGTTTTGTTTTTTAGTTTCCATGTATGAGTGAAATCATATGATCTTTGTCTTTCTCTAACTTATTTCTCTTAGCATTATATCCTTTACCATAATACCTTGCCATCCATGTTTTCATAAGTAGCATGATCTCATCCTTTCTTATGGCTGCATAATATTTGTGTGTATGTGTATATATACCACATCTTCCTTACCAATTCACCTGTCAGTGGACACTTAGGTTACTTCCATATTTTGGTTATTATAAATCATACTACAATAACCATCGGGATGCATATATCCTTGCAAATTAATGTTTTTGTTTTTGAGGGGATAAATGCCCAGCAGTGGAATAATGGGCCATATGGTATTTCTTCTTTTGAGGAACCTCCATGCTGTTTTCCATAGTGGTTGCATCAGTTTACATTCCTACCAGTATATGAGGCTTCCTTTTTCTCCACATCCTTACCATTTCTTACCTTTTTTATTTCAGCAGTACTGACAGGTATAAGGTGATATCTCACTGTGGTTTTGATTTGTATAAGCTTGAAATATTTCTATACAAATACATCTACCAACCCTAGCCACTTCTTACCACCTCTGCAGCTACAGTCTTGACCCTAATCCCTGTTATACGTTGCCACCATTAATCGCTTACAAGAGCTGCTGCAGTAGCTTCCTGAACTGCCTGCCCACATTTTGTTTGCTGTGCACCACTCTGAGTAATCATTTATCACAAAGTAAATCAGATCATGCCATTCTATTGCTCAAAACAATTTGAGCAACAAAATAAATGATACTATTGAATTGTAACCCCTAGAAGAAAATAAATATCCATGAATCCATACCAGTATAAATAATCTAATAAATTAATAAATGAAGAAGGAAAAAGGGAAATAGAGAATCACTGTTAGGTTAAACACTGCAATAATTTTGCAGACAAGATCCCTTAATGTTTTTGAAGATCAGTAGCCAAAAACTTGAGGAAAAACAGGATTTGCATAGTTCAAATCCCTTAACCAAGATACTTATCAATTGCAAAGGGAAAGGTAATAATGTTGCTTTGGAGAAACCAGACTGACATCAGCCAAATGGCCTAGGTCAACAACACCAGACATAGCACCTATCAGTATCATGAACCTCTTGGTGTGATGCCTTGAGAAGTATACAATACAACATCTTTTCTGTGGCAGTCTTGCCAAAAGTGTGTAAGAGAAGGGGTACGTGGTTGGCCCAATGGACGGAGCTTGCAACTCTTGATCTTGGGGATGTGAGTTCAAGCCTCATATTGGGTGTAGAGATTACTTAAAAGTAAAATATTTTTTTAAACTGTGAGAGAAAACTTCAGATAAACCCATACTGGAAGACATTCTACAAAATAACTTCAGTATTCTTCAGAAGTATAAAAACCATACATAAAATACAATGAAAAACTGAAGAATTGTTACAACCTAGAGGAGACTGAGGAGAAGTAACAGCTAAATGCAAGTAGGATCCTGGATAGAAAAAGAACATTAGTGAACCTATTACCTAAGAAAATATCTGTCATAGAATAGGAGTTTAAAAATTATATGTCAAATTGATATGTCCCTCCGGCCACCTATCCATCTATCCTTGATACCTCATGCTCCACATCCAACTCTTCAGATCTTCATTTCTCTTAACACCTACTTCCTCATGGAGAGAGACTAGGTGAAAAATGATGACACCAATATCACAGCAACTTTTCAGTAGATTAAGTATGAATATCCCTACTCAGGATAAGATTTTATTTTTGAAGAAGTAAATATTGGATGGAATGAGAAATTTATTCAGAAGAACCGTGGCAGTAACAAAATCTCCAGCTTTGCCTGTTTGAGGGATGGGATCTCATCATTATTTGCCTAGATTACTGCAGTAGCCTCCTGATTGGTCTCCCAGCTTCCCTCCTTCCCCATCTCCCTTGCCCACGCCCCACCAGCATGATATCATTACAGCCAGAGTAATATTTTCAGGGGATAAATCTGATGATCATGTCACATCCCATTAAAATCCCTCATTGACTTACCACTGTCTTCCAAATGAAAGCTTCACATGTGCAGCCTCTGTCTGCTTCTCCATCCTCATCTTTAGACTATTTCCTTGCACAAACCATAAAGTCCAGTCACACCAAACAACTCAGGCTGTTCCTTACATCCCTTTGTTGTTTTGTTTTGTTTTGTTTTGTTTTGTTTTATTTATTTATGATAGTCACAGAGAGAGAGAGAGAGAGGCAGAGACATAGAGGGAGAAGCAGGCTCCATACACCGGAAACCCAACATGAGATTCGATCCCGGGTCTCCAGGATCGCGCCCTGGGCCAAAGGCAGGCGCCAAACCGCTGCGCCACCCAGAGATCCCCCCTTTGATTTTGCATATGCTGGGTTTTCTTCTTCTAAGGTTCTAACTGCCAGTGTAACTCCAACTTGCCCATTAAATTCAACTGGAGCAGTACCTGCTCTTCAGAGCCTCCCCTCCTCTATTACTATCTCTCAGTGACTTCACCCTGTTCATAACTCCTTGACAGCACCTTCTTGAAGATGAGGACTCCTAGTATCTTCCACTAGCTGGTTGCCTGATACGTAGCAGGTGCTCAGTAAATGTTTATTGAGAAAGGAAGGGAGAGAAGGAAAGATAGAAAGAGGAAAGGGTTTTTAAGTTAGATAAACATTTACCAGATAAACTCTTCTCTAACTTTTCTCCTCCTGTATTTCTAGGACTTTAAGCCCTTACACATGTATATAGTTGATTTATTTCACCTGATTCTCTGCTTGTCCTTTGACATAGATGAAACATTAATATTAAAAAACTGTCCACTTTGACATAAACTATTACTGATAAAGATGATAGTGATCCAGATTGAGATTGTTGAATGCTTGTCTCTCTCTAACCTTCAGAGAATCTTCTAGTCTAGTGATATCTAGAAATAGCACCCAAAACTATGTTTAAAAACAGCCTGTACCATCCTAAGGAATGCAAAGAAATCAAAATATACCTTCTACTTACTTGATATGTTTCCTCTTTATAATGTACTGAGAAGTTTAATTGGTATTTATTTGCTATTCCCAGAGTGTAGAAAGCCTTAGAGGGGGGTTAAATAAATTAGCTTCTGAGTTTGGGGTGTACTATAGGAGCAGTAAAAACAGATTTCTAAGGGAAACTAGAGGAAGCCTAAGGCTAGTGAAAGAGGGGGAAGGTCTTGGTTACATTTTTACCTCACTGAATTCTTTCCAAATCAGGCTACAGATTTTTTTTTTCACATCTACCATGCCAAGCACGGTATTTTTAGTAACAGTAATACAGAGCAGCAGCCTGTCGTTTGGGAGCTGACAAATAAGCGTACTGCTCCTCTTACACACAATATGCTACACATCTTTATTTCCACTCATCCTTACAGAAGCTCTTTAGCTTTCCATGTTTCTTTAAGGAGATGACAAGGAGTACTGGTTAATAAGCTCTTGGGGTTATTCAATATCCCTCTTCAATGCTCATTTTCTGAAGTTGAAAACACTCATGCATGTGCACACATGCACACTAAACTTTGTCAGAGGTGAAGTACTTCCAAATGCCACTTGAATGTGATTAAAAGAATCCTGGGCTTGATAGGACTCATTACACAAGATGCCAGGCCTAACTGTTTGCTCAGACTTTGGTCTAAGAGAAGGAAACATCTTAGCAAAAAATGGCTCATAGAAGCGGAGGTTAACTGTTTATTGTATTTCTATAAACACATTTGCTGGATATATCGCTTTAAAACAGAAATGTAACAGAATTTCTTATTACAGAATACATAATAGGAAAGTGTCTGTCGTTTATTTGTCCTTAAGTAAGAAATCAAAGTCTATTTGACTTGTTGCCCTGAGTTTCTGGTCCAGAGCTATCTGATTGATTTCCCTTCCTAGTCATTACAATTTTCTACACAAGTTCAAGACACTGTTAGGCAATTTTGTTGCTAAAAGCCATTGGTAAATTTTATGTTTAATTCCAAGTCATGCTGTGGTTAATATTGCTAATTTACACTATGATTTTGAAAGTCTTCCAATATAGCTTAAAGTTACTCAGTTTTCACCTTCTAATCCCAGAGAATATTAACTCTGTCCCATGGTTGAGTCTGCCCCTTGGTAAATTACTCAAGGATTTATTATAACATCGCAGGCTCTAATGTAATTTGTGAATCTCACTCATCTTTATTCTTTATCAATCCAGCAATAGGATCTGTTTAAGTTGTGTAGTAATACAGTTAGGAGGGTAATACTTGTCGAAATCAAATAGATAGACTTGTAGGATAGATTGTAAGTCCAAGCTTTTGTGGATAGTAATTGCATGGTATGTTTCAACCCGACTAGACAATGGGATCATGGAAGTTGTCAACGTAGAAGGTTCTCTGCTTTTGCTTTTTTTTTTTTTTTTTAATCCAGCGCATGTTTTATCAGGTAGTATGTGTCACAAGATTGTGCAAGATCTCACCTCATACTAGAACATTTTAGATGAAATGATAAACTTTGATTTTCATTCTCTTAATGATATGTTGACAAGTAGGGTGGAACTTTTTAATAAAAAAATAACATTTAAAGATCTTAAATAACAAGCCCATATCATATTATGTAACATATCTTATCTTCTTATTGCTAGATACATCTTGTGATTTATTCTCATCTATCATTCTGTTCAGTGAAAATTAACAATATTGCTTAATATGATTTTATTTAAATGACTATACATGTTGAGAAACTAATCTTATGTTCTTGTGCCCATAAAAAAAATAGCAAAAGAAGTTTTGCGTAGTGTGCCCACATAAAGCATTAATCCATCTCCCAAGAAGCTAATTTACAGATCAGGAAATTCACATTCTCTGGGGAACCTGGATGGCTCAGTGGTTAAGCATCTGCCTTTGGCTCAGGTCGTGATCCCAGGGTCCTGGGATCGAGTCCCGCATCGGGCTCCCTGCAGAGCCTGCTTCTCCCTCTGCCTATGTCTCTGCCTCTCTCTGGGTCTCTCATGGATAAATTTTAAAAATCTTAAAAAAAAAAATTCACATTTTCCATTTACATCTTCCTATAGCAGAAAAGCAAAATTAGAGAATTTATTAAGTTTTTAGTCTTTCCCTTTGTTCTGAAATCCTGTGAATATTTGTTGTTGTTGTTGTTGTTGTTGTTGTTTTTCCTGTGAATATTTAATGCATAATTCTACAAGAATCCTGGGCTTAAAAAAAAAAGAAAAGAATCCTGGGCTTAAAAATAATTGATATTATCCTGAATGTCTAGAACAGTTCTGTTAGCATTAGCAATACATTATGAGAATAAGAAAAATGTATCATTCTCGGATATTCAAACTATTATTTCATTTTTTAAAAGTTTTATCATAAAAGTTGTCTGAATTAAGAATTTACCTTCCTTCCCCCAGGCTACCAAAATGTATAATTCTATTACTATATAAAACATGTCTTCTCATAAACCTCTGTTAAGGACAAAACAGAAACAGCATATTGCTTTGTTTTTATTAATGCTTATTTTCATGTGCCAGTAACATCGTATTTCCTTTAATATGTCATATCTTTTTAAATTACCAACTTGAGTAGCTTGTATTCATCAACCTTAATGCTTGTATTAAGTAATTAGAAATACCAATAAGCCTAACTGCCATAATTAAATGATACAGGCCTTTATGTCCACCTTTTTTGGGATGGACTATATGGCCCCTAACTCCAAACAAATTACACACTAGCTTCTTTAATTCTGGGGAAATAAAAACCTGCCCTGGCTACATACATGGACACTAGAAGAACTAAGTTTTGACCGAGCAGTCTCTTTGGCCTGCAGGCTCCAAATGGCACAACTTTGAAAACATTCATGTCAGCACATTAAATGTCACATTGATATAGTAGACCCAAAGGAGCCTATTCCTCTTTACTGTGAGTTTCATGATCTTTTCAGTATGCCTCTGTTCCTTGAAAGAACAATTACTACAAACTGCAATTTTATAGATTGGATTATGTCTTCCCACTCACATTTTATCTTTTATGCTTTGGCAAGTCCCTTTCCTTAAGTACCAGAAGACATCAGTTTAAGAATGCTAGATATTTTCTAAATGTGAATTTATAAAAACATTAGGAGAGATATTTGCATTTCAAAAGGTCTTTTCACTTTATACAAGATTCGTAATAGAACCCATGTAAGTATAAGTCCAATGGTATATCTCATTTCATAACAACTTAATTTAGATATAATTTTGCAGGAATAAAGCTACCTGTAAATCCCTATACTGCCGAGACTTCCTTAGGTACTCCAGATGATTGTAAAAGAAAACTAACTATAAATCATTATGACCTTTTTTTTAAACGTGATTACGTTATCAGCCAACTTCTTACTAGTATGTTGTGTTTCTGAATCATAGGATAAGATGGAGTTTTTTACTCCCAAACTGACGTATACATGATTTAATCATTCACTGCTGTTTTCAAACTTAGCTTAGGATGTTCCTACTAATTGTACATTCCCAAGAATGGGATACTAGGTGGCTTACTTTTTTTAAAGCATTTTATGAACATTTAGCCCCCTTAGGAATTAAGCTGTATGTTCCACCCTATAATTAGGTTAAATATCAACTTTTTTGGAAATATTACCAGCTCACAGTCTCTTAAGATGCTCCTCAGAGACCTAAAACAGTTGTTCATTCAATTATTTGTTTTTTATAAAATAAAACAACCAAAATTCAACTTTAATATTTTTAATTGGAAGAATAGAAATGGTAGAAGTAATGATTTATAGACTTTCTCACTAGAATAGAATTTTAACCTGGTATGTATACACCAGTAACTATATAAAACCTCTGTAGTTAAATACTTATGAAACCAAGACTAAATTTGGATTAAAAAATATGCATTCTAATAACATGGCAAATAAAGGATAGGGATAGAGGGGAGAGATACTAATAGGAAGATATATCAAAGAAAATTGAAATAAGCGTGTGAGTCCTTTAGAAAGATCTTAGGGAAAATGATTTATTAAGCTAAACAAATAAGGAGAAGTATCTTAGTAAATAAGGACAGTTGGCATGTATGTAGGTGTGGTCTTGGGACTTTGCCACCCAGACCAGGGATTTGGGCTGTGGGGAAGGATGATGACCATCTGCTCCAAGTGACTCCTACTGGCTGATACACAGAGCTCAGTTGGCATCAGTCTCAGAGGAGACTGCCAGCCTTCCAATCGGGAAATAAGCAAAACAATGGCATTGCTGTCAAGCACAGAAATGAAGTTTAAGATTTAAGTAAGTGGCAACTCCAAACGGGTCA